>NC_048912.1:8098839-8340449 GCF_011077185.1 Oxyura jamaicensis
GCTAAATCTGCCGGGCTCACCACAAAGAAACAGCATTGTTTTACTTATCAATGTCCTACTGTTCATCTAGAACATCTGCAATAGTTTTGCCTGCAGCACTACCCCATTCATTACAGGCCTTGATAGACTCTTCAATGGGCTTTTTTTGGTACAAAATGTACAAAAGCGTTTTACAGAGTGGACTTTGCCCTGATATGAATAATAAAAAATAATTTTAAAGTGCATTTTGTTTCAGTTTCTCCATTTTCCAAACTAATGCTTGGCAAAGGGAAACAAAATGGCAACAGCTTGAAACCTGACAGCTCACTCCATGTCACAAAGCAAGACAGAAGTTTTCTGCAGAACACTCTGTTTTTTGCTCATTTGCCAGAGTCCATCTACCAAAAATGCAACTGACGAAAGACCAACACTTTTATGAGCAAACAGCAAATACACATCAAAAGGAGGCCACATTGTTTTTGTGACAAGGAACAGGTGGGATCTCTAAGTCATGAACTTTCCCCCTCCCTCCAACCAATGAACCTGTACAAGAGATGAGCGGTGCTTACCGTCATCCAGATATGCTTGGTCCAGGTTCTGTTCCTGTTTAATAGTGACTCCAGCTGGTAAAACTTCTTTCTGGTCGCTGACTGGTGGTCCATTTTTTGCTGCTCGTTGGCCTGAAGCTGTCTGCTGCTGGATCACGGTAGGATATGAACTCGGACTTAACCTTTGTGCTTGACTAACTTGGGGCTGGCTGGGTCTTGCAACATTGGACGTGAAATTTTCACAGCACATGATGTGCTGAAATTCTTGGTGACTTCCACACCTCAGCTGCTGGTTGGTTGGAGAATAGTGAATCACTGGAGAGGACTGCTGGTTGCCTGGAGAGTGATGGAGCACTGCTGAAGTTTGGCCTGGGGAACCAGCGTGCACCAGCACTGACCTATGGGGATCTGAAATAGCAACCGGTGTAGCCATCAAACTGGATTGCTGGTAGCCCAGTTGGCTTGGGCTAAGGCTCTTGCTTCTTTGGTATATTACAGCAGCCGGATTCTGCTGATGGTATCGCGAATCAGGAGAAGAAAGGCCTGAGCGCAACTGCTGGCAGGGAGCCATAGTGGCCACAAGACAGGAAGGGGATTCGGTGACCATTGTGTGCTGTGAATAGTACGGCTGTGTTACTGTTCCCAGACCACTGTGTACTGTATTGCAGATTAAGGCTGGATCATAGTCATCAATGGGCTCTGTTTTGATTGATGGTACTAGAACAAAGCATGCAAAGGATATTATTTGTAACAGGCTGATGTGAAACAGAGAGGTTTTCCTTGGAGTAATAAGAGACTTAAGCCATTTACAAGATTTGCATGTGCGAGCTCCTATCTCACAGGCGTTGAGCTCAATAAATATGCAGTCAAGGGAGGCTTTCTCTTGAAAGCGCTTTGTATTAAGATATTCCTGAAAATCTTTAATCGACTATTTAACCACAGATTTCTGAAATTTGAAAAGTGCAATATTTTAGCTCATATATTAACTCATTGAAGGGCCATTCTGGAACATATGCAAAACAACAACCTCATAGGTAAGTGTTTCTTGTAGCACTTGCATCTCAAAGCAAGACTGAATAAATAGAAATCCTATGATGTAAACAACTACTCATTTTTCTCTCAAACATTTAGCTAGTGACCAAAAGCAGAATCAAATTATTTTAGGGCTTTTTTTTAGTTCCTTTGGTACATGTATCTTCCCCAGCACTGAAAGCTGAAGACCTTTCTGATGCCATCATTTAAAAGACCATGATTTAGTAGAAGTTGCATGAATCTTGGTGTGGATAAACGATCGTCCTCTAAAGACAAATTCTGACATTTCTAATGCTTATTCTGTCAAATCTTCATCAAAATTCAATACAGAAATACCACGCAATGGAAACCATATAATGGTCATGCAACAGGGTTATTTTGGGGAAGTATAAGGTTTTCTACTCTGAAGTGGTCTATGTCAGAGATTGTATTGAAATAGTATTGTACTTCTCAATGCTGTTCTCCTATTCCATAGGAGAACAATTCAGCAACTATAAGAAACCTTTATATCAGTGATGTCCTAATACAGTTCTTAAATTCGGTGAGAGGACCAAAAATTTTTAGGCTGGAGGAGACTGAAATAAGAACCAGAATGAATGTTTGTCTGTCCTTAGAAACCAGCCAAATTAAGACATCATTTTAAAGCTTGCAAAAAATCTGGTACTATTATTTTATGCTTTCTGGTTTCCACAAGCACAATACTCCAATTTTCTCACAATATTTTTATCCCAGCCAAAGCCGAGAAATTCTGGGAATCTCATTAGTAATCCTGTTGCGTTTATTGTGAGATTGCTCACCAGTTCCCAAGAGGAAGAACATCATGAAAGCATTCATATTTTTCTCAACCAGCCTCATTCTGAAGAATATATATTGCTCTTCTTCCTCCATACCAAGCCCTTGTTACATTTTCCCAGATCTGATGTTATCTTAGTGTCATACACGTCAACTGTGTACTGCTCCCACTGAAGTTGCTGGCAAGCTCCCATCAAGTGAATAAAGCAGAATCAGGTCATTGCCAAGATAACTGTCCCCTTAAATTTATGGGAAATTCCTGATCCTAAGTCACATGCACCCTTTAAACCAAACAGTAGCTGATGCTTAGCTGCACTCAGCTGAATTAAAACAGTAAGATTTAGATCCTCAGATAATGGCAACAAAAAAACATAGCAGAAAATAAAATTTTGCTCATGAGAACGAGGCAACAACTTTCTCTGTCCTTGACAATTACCTGGGTGATAGGTAAAATGCTGGGGCTGGCTTCTTTTTCTTTTACCGTTGATGACATAGAAATTCACCTTCACAGGTGTGCGAATGTGCTTGTTCCGGTACTCTGGTATTTCTACAAAAAGCATGCTCTGAAACAATGAAAGGTGACAGCATAGAGTTAGTAACTGAGGCCGACAGCAGAGTGTTGGGTGTGTCTCTCACATTACACGTCCAGAGATAAAGGAAGGTAAACTTTCCAATTCATCCCTCTAAAGAAGGGTATGTGAGGAAGAAAGGAAAAAAGGGCAGATGGTAAAAAACTGCAAGATTTTTGGTATTATAGTTTCTATGTACTGTATCCTCTGTGGTACTTGATGTTGTCCTGAACTTGGAGAGAGAAGTCTCAGCTACAAATAAAACACACCGAATGGCGGCAAATAGAGCAGTGCTGTTAGCCATTCTGTGCTTGAGAAACAAGTATTGTTGGCAAACTCCCATCAAGTGAATGAAGCAGGATCAGCCCATTGCCAAGACAACTGTCCCCTTAAATTTATGGGAAATGCAACAAATATTGCAGATTTCCCTCCGTGTGTTAGAATAAACTAGATTATTCTATAGGCTTCTTCCTTATAGACAGCCGGATCCTGCTTCCATGGAAATTAACAGCAAGTGTCTCATTCTCTTCCGCAAGGACAGGCATGGCCCATGGCAATGCCAGTGCTAGCTCCTAAATGCACTGAACAACTACAGTAAGGTCCCATTAAGCAAAGGGAACAATGAGGCCTATTCCCTTGAAAGATCAATGTTAATTTTAAATACTATAGTGCAAATCCTGTCCTCCCCAGTACAGAGCACCCAAGACTTCCATACAGGCAAAAGGAAGTCAGTATAGCCAGCATCCTGCAGAGGACTCTTTCAAAACTGGGCTGATACAATAGAGTCTTCTGCAAGAACACAAAATCTAGCAGTTATTCAATTTGCTGTGGGTTACTGCTAAATGAATAGTTTCTTTTTGCAACACATCTACTGCTGAAGCATTTGACATTTGGTCATCACAGCAGTAAGATAGCTGCTCTTTCTGCTTTTGAGACGCTCTTTGAAAACTATCCCTTGAATACAAGTTGCTGTCTGAGAAGCTCAACGAGAGGACATCCAATGTTTTGCATACTTACAGGCTGGCTCTTATCTTTATCCACTGTTGCCTCCATTTCCCAGATCTGCTGTCCATCTGCAAGAATATCACAGTATTAATGAAACTGTATTTTTTTTTAATCACAAAGCTTGACTTAAAAAATCAAAAAAAAACCAAAAAACATCAAGGACAAACTAAGGGCATCAGGTCAGCAAAACTCTCAAAATTGACTTAATTTCAAGAACCTTCCCAGTTACAACCAAAAGGAACAGCATTTAATTTAAACACATCCTTGAACACTTCTCTTGCCAGGAAAAGACTTACGTACATATTAAAATTAAATGTTTATGTAGAAATTAAGCAAACCGAGGAAAGAAACGCTCTGCACAGGTGCACCATCTGCTTTTTGCCAGACTTGATTTCAGCCAAATTTACTTGACGGAGGGCACCAGAAGGTCAAATAACTCATTAATGGTCATAGTGGGTCAGGGACTCAGCAAACATTCTGCTGTTTTAAGCTAACGCAGCTCCCCACCAGTGTGGTAGGAGACAGGCTGGGTGGGGAGGTGAGGAAAGGACTAGATAGACATCCAGCTCTGGCACTGGTTGCATGGAGACCGAAGCATGCAAACTGAGCCACTTTGGGGCTGGCTTGTAGAGCTGGTGCACAGTGAAACTGGCAGATGCTCTGAATTCTCACCGGAGCTTAGGTTTTTCTAGAAGTAGTTCAACAGGGACAGAATCTTGCCGTAATTGGGAAACCAGATACGTAGGGTGCTTGATTTCTGTTTGCATGCCTTCTCGCTATTTACACTCATTTCTCATATGTGTAATATGAAACCTCAGCACATACCAAACAATACAACTCCTGTGATCAAGAACAAGCCCAACACCTCCACCAGTGGATCTGCACCTCTGTGCTGCCACCGCTGTTATAGAAAAGCCACCAGCAGCCCTGCCTGAAGTCCCCGCACAGGACCAAATATTCACCAGGCTTGGAGCAGAAGCACCTCATGACATGTACAACAGCCTCTGCCTCCAACCCACAGGAAGGCTTCCTGCTCTTAGTTACACTCGTACCCATTCTGAGTTACACAAAACGGTATTTATAAAGTAAAATAAAATGGAATCCCCTTGTAAGTAATGCCAAAGTAACCCAGTGCTGTAAGTACGTGAGCAGTCACAGGACATTTGTACCCAGACAGGGTGCTTCATCTGGCTACAAAGGCTTCTTCAACCTACTGTTGCTCACACTTCCCAGAAATATTTCTTAGCAATGCCTTCCTTATTGCTTTTTAGATTTTAATCTCTAGCCCTTTGATTTTAAATTCCGCTGAGTCTTTTAGCCAATTTTCAGAAGAAAAATACCAATGGAAAAAAAAATGCCTTGTACCTTTCTGAAAGTTTGATTTTAAAATGAACAGGGGACACGTAGCCAGGCTAACTGACGGGCTCTGAAGTACTGCAGGGCTGGGCTGGTGTTTGCGTTACAGGGGGAGGAATTGCAGGGGTTCCTCTCCTGCTTACTCAGGTCTGGCAGCACAGGGTAAAGGCTCATAAAAACACTTCTCAGAGGACTTTTTATTTTTCCTGATTCTTGGAAATTCTGCAAGAGCTGCTTTTGTCCTCTGTTATTTAAGCACTTCTGCTTCTGGCAAAAAGGGAAATGAAAGAGTATTTTTAAATGCATTTTGCATTTTTTCTGTTGCTTTCTCTTTGTTCTCTGCTCCGCAGACAATGAGCTGACAGATGTGCTTGGCTCTCGGGACAGCATCTCCCGGAGAAGGACTCAAGCTGCTGCTCCGCACCACAGACACTCCGTCGTTTCATCCCTGGGGTCCCAGCGTGCCCAGTGAATCTGGCAGGACCATGCCTCCCCTGGTACCCATCCCCAAGAAACCTCTGTTACGTTCTGGCCCCCAAACACTCAAGAGGAGGAGGAGGGTTTCCCTGGATCAGTTGCCCACAGTGTGCCCCTCTCTCCCTCCAGTCCTGCCCAGTCCCCGGGTGTTTCCCTTAGCTCCGTGCATTTTTTGCTTGCACACACACACACAAAACAGCACCGCTGCAGCGTGACGTCCAAACACCTTGCTCTAGTGCTTCCACAGCATTTTGGTGCACAGAGAAAACGCAAAATAATTCTGACTTTACTCTCTTTTCAGCGTCTCAAGTCCCTCCCCTGTGAGTCAGTCGTCTTCTCCACGCTAGCATGTGGATCGGTGACGGCAGGCGGGGAGGAACGGCCAGAGCGAGCGGTGTAATTAGAGCCAGCAAGCCTCTCGCCTGGTTTGCTGTTTAGCCCTAACATCCCAGAGGACCGCTGTGCAAATGAATGGAAAGTATTCCATTATTTAATAACAAGCATTTGCTTTGGCCACTGCTCTGGACTGTTCCCGGTTAAATCTATACCCCTCTTAATGCAGCTCATGCTTCACCGTGGCTGGAAAGGTAAACACTTCGGGAGAGTGGGAGGCTGTGGGTTTCATCCTGCAGATACGAAATGTCTGATGACAGGACAATTCATACTTAACGGGGGGATTCCCCTTTGAGATTATTTTTGTGAAAAGAAACCATCACAATAGGTGTTAGGGAACCTCCCCACATCCCCCAAAACAACCCCAAAAGAGAAATTTTTATAGTCCTTTGAGGAAAAAAGGTGGTAAAAGAAAACCAGAAGACGTGACAAAATGAGAGCTCTAATAGAGACGTGCATCAGGAGCAGTGTAAGCAAAGCAATATGAAGATGTCCTGAAAGCAAGGCCAGCCAAGTGGGAATACTTGACACTGTTTTTCCTCCAGGCAGAATGTTTTCATCTTTGTTCCTGTACTGCTAAATTCAAACAGTCTGTGCAGATGCAGCAGCACTAACTTCACATAGAAGGTAGAAATCAAAAGGATTTCCAAAAAGCAAAAAATAAAGGAGAAATAGGCCTCAGAGTCATCTGCCGTACTCGTGAGGCCTGTGAAGCATATGCAACCACAATCACAGTTGATTTGGTTTAGTAACTGAGCCACTGAAATTGCACTAAAAGCTAATGAAGCCAACCATAAAAATCAAATGATGTTTAGGCTGAGTCCAAAGTCTCGGGGGATTAAGAATGAGAATAAGCCCAACCGAACAAGAAAGAAATGTATTTGGGGTTACCATTCTAATGATGATGGATGCTTCTGTTTGGATATATTCATGCTTGCAGCAGGCTAAACAGGTTCCTAACAAATCTGTCAGCAGCATCGTCCCTGTGCTTTAAGCTCTGAAGCCCTGTTGAATATAAGCACTCCGCAGCTTACTTGCTGACCTTTATGCTTAAATATCATGATGTGGCTCCATCTGTCTCACTGCTTCACTTTTATAGTTATGAGTGTACAAACTTTAGTTCGAGGTAATCGGTATTTGCTTTTCCTTTAATCCCTCTGGATAGGCATGTTACAGTGAGCTTTTGGCAGAAGGATACGGGAAGCTGTGAATAAAACGAAAAATACAAGCATGTGCAGAAATACCTCTCTGCTTTAACCTATCCTTCTATAATCAAGAGTAAATCTTTCGATTAGTCACACTCAGACAGTTCACAGAGAGCAGAAAGAGTAAATTAAGAAGAATTCTAAGGTCCACCTGTAGGACAATGAAAGGAAATTTTGCACAGAGAAAGCTTGCACCAAACTGTCAGCACATTTCTATTTTTTTAATGCACATAAATAAGAGTTTTTTTGAGGGAGGGGAAAAGTAAAGTGAATGTTTCAAGGAAGTCATCAGCAAAAATGTCATTGTTACTGTAAGGATGTGCTAAAAACCACACTGCTGATACGACGGTGGAGCAGAGACCCAGTACAAAAACAGCGTCACCACGTGCGTGCTGAGGAGCAGGCCCTTTTCTGCAGCACCAGGGTTGCGACCCAGGTGGTGCCTAAACGCTGCATGTGCATTTTGTTCTGAGCAGGAGGCTGGGCTCAACGACCTCCGGAGGTCCATTCTGGCTTTAATTATCCCATAATTCTGTCATGCCACATACGGGATAAATGACTGGTCCTCTCCCTGCTTGCAGACAGAGAAGATTAATCCCCAGCTTTACTGGTAACTTAATATAAAGTCTACAAGTACAGATAATTGCTTATTGTGTATAATTAAACCTGCACTAACAGCGGAGAAGTAAGAAAACTATAAAAGCACAACAGCATCATTTTTGCTGAATTATTTTAAAGATGCAGAGAGAGTGTGCTGGGCTGTCCTGGGAGCAACACGTGCCAGCCAGAGCACTGCAAGGATGCCCTGGTATGTGCAGGGATCACGTGGGAGCTCAGTGCCAGGTCCACGTGTGTGGTGTGGCTCAAATTCTACCTCCCCAATCGGGAATTCAATCCATGTCTCTGAAAAGAGCGGTACTTCCACTCAAGATGATAAAATATTTTTGGATGCGGACCCTGAGGTCTTACCAGCCATGGCTGCCTCACGCAATATTTTTACTGTTGTGGTTCCCTGCTCGTTTAATGGTTTGTCTTAGTTGGCAAGTCTTTAACACCACAGGTCAGTTAAATGTTCAGGAAATAGAGATTTTTGTGCTGCTTCAGGGCTATGAGACTTAGCATTAAACCCCGATGAGAGATCTGATTGTGTCAGCACTCTTTGGAGGAATGAATGAGTTGTTGGAAGAAAGTAATTCTACCCTCTCTAGCTCAAACCATGATCATACCAAAAGTCTTGCTTCAAACTTTGGGGAAAATCAAAACGTCAGTCTGCATTAGGAACATTTTGGGTGATTCTCTGCAGCCCCATATAGGGCTTTTTTTAATTAGCCAATTAAAGGTTTTCTGAACCAGTTACAGCCTTTACACATTATTCACGATCCCTTACTCATGACTCTGGGGTCAGTAACTAGCAGAGAAACAAACTTACTGCTTTATTTGAACAAGCATGACTGATGGACTGAGAGGTTCAGGAAATTTTCTTTGCAGCTCTCTCCAACTGAAGACTAAGTGAACTATTGTGCCGATTCTGTATGTGATTCTGTGCCTGCATGTGATTTTATGCTTGAAAATGTACATTGCTTTTTCAGTCAAGCATTACACAAATTACTTAATGAACAACCTGTTACCTTTTTCCCAGGCAGCAAACCATGCAAGCTCCCCAAAGAAATGGAGCTTGGTAGCCAATGGGGCAGCTGCCCTCGCTACACATTTCTGCAGAGTTCCCTTTGGGCTTGCAATGAATTGTCCCTATTCACTGTGATTTTTGGAAAGTCCTCCAAAAATGCACAGCAATTATCTCTGTGAGGTTTTATCGGTACATGACAGGCATCTCTGGAAAACAGGCAAGCCTTTTTAAGCTACCCCAAGAACAAAGCTAATAACAATGAATGCTTTCCAGAAAAACAGACACTACTTCTGGGATGTGGAAATCTTATAGGCAGGGGAAAACGCACACAAAATCTCTTACTCTTTTGGGGGATAAATTCTGGTTTCAGCTGGAAAGTTATTCTGCTTCACGTCAGTGCAAGGTTGCTCAGCATTACACCTGAGCAGTTGCTGCCTCTTAAGCTTTTATTTCAGAATAGTTTTTAAACTTTAGAGCAAATGCAGCATGAATGAATTTACAACTTGCAAAAGAAGAGCTATTGACTTTTTAACTGACTCTGATTTCTGTAGATTTCTTTTTCTTGCTGAAGCAAGACTGCCCACTGCAGTTAGTGAAGCTCTGTTTATGGTGAGCTGAGGCCAGTGCCTTCATTTTACTGAGGACGTGAGTTTGAGTCACCAAGGCCAAAGATACAAGTCAAGGTCTGGGAGGTAAAAGGCCAATGGATTAGTCATCCGCCATCCAGCCCAGCCCCAAATCTGACATTTTGCACAGTGAGAACAAGTCTAGAGAAGATTTCTCCCCAGCTATTGTTGAGGAATTCAATTCACGCTAAAATAAAACATAAATACAGTAGTTGAGCAGTGAAGCAGCAGGGGCAGTCTGTCATCCCAGAGCTCCTCCAAATAATTCCTTATGCCAATTCATCAGAATAGATTTGTTGTTTTTTAAGATTATACGTGTGTGTTTGTGTGTGTCTGTGTATAAATTATTAAACAAAAGCTCGTCTCAAAATAAAACCACTGGGAACCTCCATGTAATAAAATGAGTCACACCAGGATGTGATGACTAAGTGGGAGAATAGGGAATTCCACTCCCTGTGCCAGCTTTTTACATGATCAATTTTCTGTCAACAGGTGATGGGAGCTTGTCTCTCTGCCTTTTGTTTATTCCCAGAATTATTATTATTATTTAATATTCTCTTTAAACAATTAAGATTCAAAGCTGAATAATCAGGACCAGGCACACTTCCACTAGGCGCCCCCATAGTAAACAGTGAGCCAGGGAATCCAGGCCAGTAGTGGCTGCCTGTGTTAATAAGGATTTACCAGCTGTAAAATTCCAAAATCTTGTGTCATACGGGGAAACCTTCCAAAACACTGGATTCCACCCTGTCTCACTGAGTCTCTAACAGCTATGGCAACTCCGTTTCTGCAGCCACACACTTTTGCATTTTTGTGTGCGTGATCCTTAGATTTTTTCCTGTTTTGCAGTGTTTTTCTGAGATCCCCAGCTTAATGCCTAACAATTGTCCTGAGGGATGACAAGAACACCTGGGGCAGGCAGCACATTTCAGCCACGGGGTAAACCTGTGGGCAGAAAGATCTGCTGGGCTTTCATCAGCAATATCAAGAAAAAGCAGAAGGTGTCACATTTACCCTGAAACCCTTTTGTCTACCTAGCAGAAAAGGGAAAACTCAAATCTGCCTGATTTTATACACTTGTTACTCTTTAGTGTTCATAAAGATGGGATTTGCTGTATGCCTTCCTCTTTTGCTTAGAAAGACCAAACAGAGCAGAAACCCAAAGGAAACAAAACCCTTCCAACCCTCCCCACTTCTGACATCTTTTTGCATGAACAACTACCAGGCAGGTCCTCTGCTCTGGTTTGCAGCCACTTCAATATGCTGCGCTGCAAGGCATAATCAGGATGGGAGATTAACCTGTAAGGTGATCGCCTTTAGCTAATGTAAAAATCAGATGTGTCTCTCAACACAGAGATCAATAATGTACTCCACTGGTTCATCCCATCCATTGCTCTGTCGGTTTGGAGTGGATCCAGCACCCAGCTTTAAATGCTAGGCTCTAGCCACAAACTGAGCAGAGCAGAGAAAGTGGTGGTGTGTGTGTGCTGTCTAAACTATCACGGAAAGAGCAAGATAGCAAATGTATTTTGTATACTGTCTACAGAACTTCATGTTGCAAACAAGTGAAATCATGTCTGATTGCAGTACTGCTCTCACTTTTGCTAAATCTATAACTACTCCCAGAGACTTGTGCTTTCTTCCTCAGACTTTTCCATAAAAAACAAACAAACAAAAACACAGTAGTTTGTTTCTTTGCTTTTTCCCCAGATGCTGGGCTTTTGTCTCAGGTCAAGATACCTTAAAAACCTACACTGTCATGGATGTTAATCAGTGTGTGTGACTGAGTTAGGATCCAGGTTCTAAGATATGTCCTGATCTGCTCAATTCTCCACAACTTAAATCTTCTTTTTCAGTTCATTAAGTTTAGAAATTCAGTAATAGAACTGGAGCTTGGAGCTTGCATGAAAGATTTACGGTTATTTGCTGGATTCAGACAGAAAACATCTCTGTTGGATGGATATGAGGAAAACATGAAAGTTTTAAAATGTTTTAGGTTTCTCTTTTATCTTTAATTTGTCTGAGTAAATTGCATCATTAATTTTGCATCATTAAGTTCAAAGAGATAATTGTTGAAAATAGTTTGCTATTTTTTGCATTCCCTAGGACATTTTTTTGATCATTCACAAAATTATCAGACTACTAACTGGCATCTAGTTCCCTGTTTGGGGCATGGTGAGAAATTTCAGACTTGACATAACAGAATAGGGGAACATTACTCTTGCCAGCCATGCAGTTTCCTTTCACATCTCCCACAAAAGATTCTAATCTTCAACCCTGGTTCCTCACTATTATCAAAACCAATATACAAGCCACCTTCTTTTCACATTATGTGTGTCATAATGCCTTCCCATCACAGTTTTCTACAGAGAATTGTCTTGTCCAGAAGACTGCCTCATACTCCGAGTCATTTGACTGACTTCGAGCAGATACATATCAACTTACACAATTACAGCAAGTATGGGTTGTAAAAGGCATCTACTGCATAGATAAGAACATGCAATAGGGGCTTTACTCATAATAAAATGTCAGTCAGTATGTGCCTTGGGATTCCTGGGTCTGGAGCAGCACTGTCTCAGGACTCAGCTTCCAACAGGAGCTACAGCTCAAATAACACATTGCTTCTTTCACCTCCTTGCTTGTCCAAGCTGCCCCACTCTTCCCTTTGGGGTCTGGCAGTGTACAGCTGAGGGGTCACTGCTCCAAAACCGATTGCTGAGGGCTCCCGCACCCCGTTAACAAAGGATTGGGCCCCATTTCACTGGACGCTTTGTCTGCTTTTTTTAAGCAAGTCCCATGATCTGCAACTGCAGACCAGAAGGGAGGGCTGTAAGAAGCTATAAATTCTTTTTATATTTTTTAATCTATTGTTCATTTTAACTATATCTAAATGTGTATATAACATATCATCACTCTCCCCATCTATGAAAATAAAACCTTTCTAGGGAGCTGTGATTTCCTTTCAACTTTTGCAGGGAGTGGTTGTACTGGGTCTGGCTGGGATGTTAACTTTCCCTGCAGCAGCCCATACAGTGCTGCGCTCTGCACTTGTAGCTAGAACAGCAGTGGTATCACACCAGTGTTGTGTCTGCTGCTGAGAAGTGCTGGCACAGCATCAGGACTCTCTCTGACCCTCCTAGGGGGTGGGCAAAAAGTGAGAAAGAAACATCAGCAGGGCAGCTGACCTAAACCAACCAAAGGGATATTCCATACCGTATGATGTCACACTCAGCAATAAAAGGTGGAAAAAGGAAGAAGAGGGGAGGGGTGGGCTCTCGTTGCGAAAACGTCTGTCCTCCTCCCGAACACTGGCTATGTGCGTTGAGGCCCTGCTTCAAGGACGTGGTCAAGCATCGCTCATTTGTGGGAAGTAGAGAGTAATTTCTTTCCTCTGCACTTCCACATAGCCTTTACTTGTTTTGTTTAGTTATTCCCTTTCCCCCTCCCTTTTCCCCTTTCCCTTTTTTCCCTTTAGTTGAATTGTTTAATTAATAATAATATTTCCTTAATTATATATATATATATATATTTCCCCTTTTTAATTAAATCATCCTTATCTCAACCCGTGAGTTGTTCTTTCCTTTACTTCTTCCCCTCCTCATCTGAGGAGGGGAGTGAGAGAGCGGTTGTGGTGTTCAACTGCCTAGCACGGTAAAACCACCACAGTGGTCCAAGAAGATTGATAGCATGATTAGGCCCAACTTGTTGTGCTTTATAAACAAGAATTTTTCTAGAAAGTGTAAATCTCAAAATCTGCTAGCTTGCAATGCAACAGGAATACTGAAAACTGCAAGTCTGAGAGCAAAATCCCTATAAAACAATCCCTGCTTATTTGCTTTTAAAATTGAAAGGAATACATTTCAAATAAATGATTTGCCCAGAGTTAAAATAAAGCACATCTGGAATGAGAGATGTGCAGAAGCACTGGAAATCAGAGAGACGGTGTAAAGAAGTACAGATATCATTAGAAGAGTTATTGTCATTATTGTTATTTCAGTGATAGACATGGCAAAAACAACGGTGTTTCTGCGCACATGACCCACTGCAGTTAGTAGAGGTGGATGTGCAATGAGAGCCCACCTCCATTTTGCACACTGTGCAGACAAAAGCTTCAGCTTGCCACGGACACTAATTCCCAGGGCAGTTGGGTGTGCACTCTGAACACAGCAGTCCTGATCCTGCCCTGCAGTGAGGTCTCCTGAATCCGGCAGGTGTTCAAGTATGTTCACCTGCTCTACCTATTAGCCTCCTAAGAAACCACAGTCATAAAAACATCACTGAGGTGACAGACAGACACATAAAGGAACTCAAGGGGAAAAGAAACTAGAACTCCATTGCTTGAAGCTAGAGGCTGGAAGGATTTATTTTTGTTAAATGGACTTGCAGTGTCCATGCTTCAGCGCCCTTGACAGCTGCATCAGTTCAAAGGGTGCAGAGAGCACCACCTCCTCTCTTTACACTGTGTAGCTGAATTGAAAGATTTATGGTGGATCTACTCCAAAGATGTACGCTTTCTGTTTGGGTTGTTCCTCCACCACCCACATTGTCCTAGCGATGATTCATGATGTCCATGTGGCCACCATAAGAGTTTGGCAGGGGAAAGCACAGTCCATTTGCACTTTTCTCCTGGACCAACACGAAACTTCTCTATCACTCACAGCACAGCAGCAGTAACCAGTACACAAATGGGAATAAACAGAATGCAACCAACTGCATCTGATTTGCAAATTATTACGTGATAATTAAAACAAATAAGAAGGGGGATTCCAAACCTCTTTTTTTTCTTTTTTTAATGCAGTGTAAGATACAGGCCCTAACTAACACCCTCGACCTTTAGCATATTCAAAACCCTTAACAGCCACAAGACTGCTTTCCAAGCTCCCTCTTTCAGATCAAAACTGAAAGAATACATGCACTTCCAAATCTCTCTCTGTAAAATCCCATCCAATTGCTTCCCCTGACCTATTTTTATTCAGATGCACTCAGTTAGGTTTCTCTGAGTTCAGATTTTCTAACTCCTTGAACCCAACTCTGCTTTTGTGTCCTGACTCTAATTCATGAGCTCCCCTGCCCTACAGCAGCTGAAGATTACAATTGTTCGTCAGAAATAAGTAACCTTAAAAAGAACTTAAAACTATAATGCTTGCATGTTGGTAAACCTTATCATTAAGAAAATTAATGTCATTTGGTCATCAGCAGTTCAAACGCAAGTGCTTTATCCCCTTGCTCGCAGACAAAGCACTGAGCTCCAGCCCCTTCAGTTCGCTTCCTGCTGCCATTTCCTGTCACAAGCCTAAAATGAGTCTTTTACAGACTTCTTGGTGGAGAGTTAATTGCACTAGTATTAGTATAACACAAAAAGGCAGCTATTTTCGTAATGATATCCCAGAGTAATTTGGGGAATATTCTTTATTTTCCAGGTATTTCTAGTGGAAAATATGCATATGCTATAGAGAAGTAAAAAGTATTCATTATTGTTCTTAGGAGCATGTTGTATTTTGGTCACAAGTATGAACATTTCTCTCTGTCACTAATACTAAGTGAAGAATTGCTTACAAAATCCAGAAGTTGAAGTATGTTTGGAGCATTTATCTGAAGGGTAAAACCTAATTTACAATTGTGAGCCCCAAGAGCAGTTTGCTCAGTTTTGTAAGTCACAGAGACTTCAACCTCAGCACCCGGCTCGCTGCAGACAGTAATCCAGACCCCAGGTTCAAGGTACACCCAGAATGTAGAATGTCTGTGAAACACTGAACAGGAGAACATCCCACTGCACAGAGGTTTTTTTTTTAGGGGAGGAAATAAATAAATAAATAAATAAATGTCTTGCTACTCTCATCTTAAGCACAAGGCAAACAAGCCTAGCCAAGGCCCTCTGCAGAGTACAACATGCTGAAAGCTATTAGATGCTTTTCCTTGTCATTACTGGTAGAGCTAAAAGTTGTGTCAAAGTGGGAAATCAAATACCACTTTTTAGCACAGACAAGGCTTGTGAGCTGTTAAAATGAAACTCAGAGAAAACTGCGCTCCCCCGAGAGGTGGTGCACCTTCCTGCCTGCACAGAGGTACAATTCTTTCTGAGGCACACTAGGGCAGCGCTGAGAGCTGGGAGAGGACGCGACAATGGCAGGGTCACGCGAGCAGTGTGCTATCCACCCACCAGAATGTTTATTGTGGCTTAGTTTGCTGCTGAGCAGCTTATCAGAGCTTTCTGCACAGTGCTGTGCAGACAGGAGCTGCAGCGAGCAAGCTCTCCGAGGTGAGTGCAATATCCACCTCCTCCTTCCACCCAGTGATGTTTCTAATTGAGAACTGGGCTGTAGAACCAGCCCTTTTTGTTCTGTGTTCCTGCAGTCTAATGCAACAAAGACTAAGTCAGGCCATGGTAATAATTAAAATAGTCTACCGTTTATGAAGGGAAAAGCTGAAAGTCCCAGGCATGTAAGATCCTAACTTTCAGGCTCTCTGGGACACTTGATAACCTCTACAAGCCATGCACAAAGGCTTAATTCTCCATCTACTGCAGTTAGTTGAAGTCACATCAGCCCCTGCGTGATTTGCTTATCCAGATAAGCTTTAACGTTCCTTGCCTTAATGTACACCTATTAAAGAAAGCAATCTTCATATTAAAAGCAGTACATAGTATATCTGTAAGAGGCATTGCTACATTATAAAATGGTTCATGGACACACAGAGAGCTATCAAGCCTGCAGCATGGCGCAAAGTCCCCTAGACACGCTACATACCACCCTGCACACACTTCTCATCCAGACCAAAGCCTTGAATCAGGCCTCCCATCCTCTAAATTCCCGCTTTGCCAATCATTTATTCAAAGTCTGGCAGCCTGAGACTGAGCACAGAGGTGGCCAGGGAGCAGTGCAGGATATGGAACACCGGCATGCAAATCTCTGCTCCAGACTGGGCACTGCTGCTGGGATAAACCATGGCTCTCCACTACCAGGAGGTAAAAAAAGAAACAAAAAAAATGCAGTTTCCCCAGCAGTGAAGAAAAGCTTTAGATTTAGTGTGGAAAATGTTGTTGTTCTTTTTACTTTCTAACATCTGTTGCAGCCAAATCTTTCTCTGCTCTCATATGGAAATAGGGGCTGGGCATTTCAGATGTTTCCTCGAAATGGCATTAAGAGCTACCCCTTTTTTAGTGTATCATCTCCTTTAGTTACTGCAAAACATTCTTGGGACAGGTACCGTTGCGGGCTGCCAAGCATGTTCCCATGCACCTTCACGATTAGCTGACATCGACGGAACAGTGGCAGCACAGTGGGAAGGAATTAATACATGGTCTTAAAAGGAAATAAAGAGTGCCAAGAAAATTGCTCTGACTGCACAGGCTCATCAGAACCTTCACAGTTCAGAGGCCTAGTGGCCTAGCATCTCTCCTTCTTGCTGGGAAATAGCGTGGCTTGCTGGAGCTGTGGGAAGAAAGTGGGACCTCCAGCACACTTTTTGTTCCCCCACTTCACCAGCTGATACCCACATACATGACTGTTTGGCTTGCTTTTTGCCAAAAGCATTACGCCATAAATCATGCACATCCTATTCACTTGGGTGATGCTATTTCTTAAATCCCTTCTTGCAAGTCACTGGATATATTGCTTAGGCTTTCTCTGCCTTACTTTAAAAAGAAAACTTAGGAACAATGTGTTTTCTTAGCAATGCAAAGGGACTGTGAAATTTAAATAAAATTGCTCTTTTCCTTTTATTATTATTTTTATTATTATTTTTACTCTTGCTGCTCTTTTGTACTGCAGAGTCCTTTGTCTCACTAAAACAAAGAGCAGTAAAGGATGGCAGAGTCTGGCCTTGCATATTGCAAGCTGCTTTTCTGATCCCTGGATGCTGTGATTATCCTTGCAGAGCACATTATTACAAATACAAAAATCAAGCCTAATGAAGGGTAAGTTAAACAAGTCCAGACCATTTACAAAGAAACAAATGTCATTTTGCAAAAGCCCTAAGAAATCCAATAAAATACACATACTGCCTAGTGAGGTGAGAGGAAATGCCTGTATGCATATGATATTAGAAAAGAAACAATTCTGTTCTGAGTAAACAGGTAACTAACTACAGCAGAATGCATTTGTTTGTGTTTCCACCTGTAAACAAGAAAATCTGAATTTCTGCTGCCCACCTGGACCATTAGACCATGCTAAGCATATTTTCTAGGGTAAGGTATACTTTGAGTCAGAAATCAAGTGGTATTTATTACAGCATGGCATTGTGAAAACACAATAAAGATTGTTCAGCAAAGGCAGTAAAGGTGATGCTAGGCAACTAAATAACTCCCAGTAACCAGTCATTATTCCTATTATTTATATTCATCCAACACCAACTAGGGCTTGGGACCATCTTGTACTGGCTCTGTGCAAGTTAAACAAATAAACAGCCAAGATGAAAAGAGAAGAGAGAGAATCTGTAATCTGCTAGTCATTCCCCCTCTTTGTGATTGCTCAAGAGCAAACAAACATACCCCCCAAAATATATTTTAAAACATGCAGCTCTATTGGAAAAAAAAAAATAATATTGTGCTGTAACAGGGAACTTTTCTCTCTGAATTTAATTTGATTTGTTTTGCTACAGTCTGAGCCTTCCTTTTGTGAGTTCTTCATGTACCTGGTGTACATGGCTGTGCAGTGCCAGCCTGCACAGACAGCAGGACAGATGCATGGGTGTGCACAGGCTTAGATAGCTGCATGATTTAACCTGATGCCTCAGTTTGCAATGGCAATGCTGAGGTGATGCAAACCTGTACATGTGGAAGCAGTGCAAATCTCTATGTGTTTCAGGGGTATGTGGTAAAGTTAGAGACAAATCCTTCAGAGAGCTGAGCAGCTGCCTGCCTGGGGATAATTGAAATTAAAGAGAAAGAAGCCTTACAGAAGCAGGCCCTTAGTCAATTAAATATATTTTTATATGTGTTTTGTGACTTTTGGGATTATTTTCCATTTAATCTCAACATGTTTCACAGCCTTGAATTTCATTTGCCTGTGGAGGCACTGTTTCCCTTCACACTATGGGGAAATATTTATTTCTGTTTGTGCTTAAAAGGGTTCTTTATAAGAAGTGATGTGGAAACTATCAATGCCAAAAGTATCTGAAAAAGTATGGACAATGCAGTGATGTGTTCTTGTATCTCAATATGTGTATAAAAATAATTTTACTTTGATATCAAAATGCATATTACACACATTTTTCTCTCACAGACTTCTAAGGATAGAAGCCCCAACCCTCTGCCTGTAGTTCACTTCGATAAAAATGGTCATTTCAATTATTATTTCTACAGTAACATTCACAGAACATGAGATTAAATAAGCATAAGGGAACATGTAATGGTCATTTAATTTCTTTGATAATGTACCCTTTTTCTGCTGATTCCCAATGTCTATATTCTTGTGAACCTTCCCCATGACACGGCTTTGATTTACTTTCCAACAATGCCTGCAAGCTCGATGATACAGATGCAAGCTCCCAGGACTAATTTTACTCACAAGGTTACCTCAAGAGATTTGGTTTTACTTGTCAGAACTTGAATGGGATTACTCACTGGAGTAGAGTTACTCACAAGCAAAAAATCTTAGAACAATATCATGAGATACAACAGTACTGCAGGTTTGCCTTATCACATTAGGGAAAGTGAGGAGAAAAAAAAAAAAAAAAAAAAAAAAAACTGCCCTACCTGAAGTTTTCTCTGTAAACACCACCTTGGACTCTGCTGTGAAATTTTGTCCAGTCAGAATCATCTGTTGTCCTCCATACACAAGGCAGCTGTCGATATCTTGTCTTTCAACCATTGGAAGTTCATGAGCAGACCTTTGGGCTGTGGACAAAATACAGACATGAATGAAATCAACTCTGTTTTACCAGCACTTTCCAAATCTTCCCAGAACTATCCACAGATCGATCTTGTCATCGTTACCATCCACTGACTGCCAAAGCAGCTTCTCCAGGGTGCTAAATTTAGGTTTGAGAGGGAAAAATAAACTTACTCAAGGCATTTTATTTGGAAACATTCAGGAGCTGGCTGCAGCAATTCAGCTGTGCTGGCCTTACTCCTTGTCCTTGAAAAAGGACAGCTTGGATGAATGAGCTGGAACTTGCCCATCTCTGTTTCCAAATAAATAGCCAAATTTTCAAGTGCAGGCACACTACAGTCCTGGAGCCCAAAAATTCCACCTGCAGAGAGGATTCCACTAAATAACACTGAATTCCTTCAGTAAAATAATAAAAATAAACCCTTTCTACAAAAGCCCAATGCTTCTCACAGACCAGGCCCAATGTTGGGCCTGGCACAGTCTGGTTGCCAACATGTCTCCATGTGCACACACCAGGCCCCACACACAGCCAGAGGGGCAATCACACAGCCGCATGTGTACAAGCAGGCCCCAGCTTTATTATTCTTTTCCTCATCAGTCAGAAAACCAGGAGAGCACCATCTCTCCGACTTTGGTCCTCTCATCCCATTAAAATGGCCATTTGCATGGTCAGGAAAGCTTTGGAGCATCCCGGTCACCATCCTTACAATCCTGTTTCAACTCTTTGCTAACAAGCAGCAGGAGCCGAACAAAGTGAAGATGTGAGAATTGTTCCCTGCAACACAAACAGCTGGAAAATATCAGGAGCTTCCCTGTGGGCAGACCAGGTGGGCAGCAATTTGGGTCTGGTGAACTGCGAGTTCATGACCTGCACTCAAACTCCTCCAGATTCATCCACCCCAACTGGAAAGGCCTCCAGAGGATGCCGCTCATCTATTTAACAGCTGCCTTGGCTGGGTTTTAACTTTCTCTGACAAAGAGCCTGTTCCCAAGAGACCCCGAGCGTTTGTGTCTTCCCTTCACTGAACACCATTCACTGCTGAGCCAAAACTAAAGAAATGTTAACCTATATGTTCAGTGCTGGGCCTCCACTCGCACACAGACAAGGCTGCGGTCCAGGCACCCTTTTACTGCTCTGCAACCTTCAGAGAGCCGAAAATCCAACAGCTCTTGGCTGCAACAAGCGCTGCACAAACTCTTTCACTGCATCAAAAACAAAGCTGGGATATTTGATGGGAAAACATAAATGTTAAACCATGTAGACAGGTGTCTGTGGGAGAGGGGAACATTTTTTTTCTCTTGTTAGAAATACAGATAAATCAATATTTGTAACTTTCTTCTGCCGTTTGAGAGGCATTTTTAAAAATCTATTTAAAACAACCTTATGACTCATTGTTCCCTTCAAATATATTACAACAGCTGGGCTAAGATACTGCCAATTAAGAATATATATTCAGATTATTTTCACAGAAGCTGCTAATTTCTTTCACATGGCTCCATGATTAATTCCTATCCCTAAATACTCACGCTTTTGATGAGTTCATAATTGGATTTATCACAAAGGTTTGTAACCTCAAAGGCTTACAAGTAAATAGCAATAACCAAAACCATGTCTACAACACTCAAGAGAAAATGTATTTAAACTCTGCCCTGAATGCTCTTTATTCCTATTCAATCCACAAGTTTCACTTCAAGAATGTCCCAAATTGTCAAAATTGGGGATTAAACTACATCTCCTGCAGACTTAGTGTCTCAATAGAGAGCTTTGTACCGGACATCCCACTGACCAGTGGTTCTCAAGGCTTTTTCAGGATGAGGAAGGACAAATTTTAGCCTGGAAATAACCATCTGACTCATCTTAAATACATCTGGAACTAGGCAAGTTGGAAATCACTGCCGAAAACCAAGTTTCTATCCAACTTCCATAGAGCACAGTGTTTGTGTATGCTGCAACCTACCAGGGAGCTGGGGAGGACAGCAGGTTCACTGGGGAGCCTGTACATCCCAGCTCCTCAGAAACCCCAAACCCTGCTGCTCTCCTCAGCTGAGCTGGGCAGCCAAGCAGCACTGCCTGGAAGCCTGCAGTGGGCAGAGGGGTGTTGGGGTTTCCCTGATGCAGCCCCGTGCTGGCCAGCAGTAGCCAGGCTGGTGCAAAGCTACATTCAGGCACAGCTACAGCACAAGCAAACTACTGGCATCTCCAGCAGTGCTTTCACCCAGGCCCAGAATTAGTCATAACTGTAGGTGTAAAAAACCCACATCTGCTTTAGATGTGCAGCAGAACAATGTCATTTAGAAGTCTTCCAGCTGAGTTTCACAGTGCAGACATCATGCTAATGGGAAAGGTGGAGGAATTCGGGTACCTACTGAGCATCAGGCTTCCTACTGCATGTTTTGTCTGCACTCTTCTCCCACTGGGTGGTTTGCAAACCATTTTGTAAAAAATAAATAAATAAATAAAAATTTTATTTTCCAAGGTTTTCCAAGAAAATTTTTATTTTCCAAGGAGACCCCCTTATTTACCATTTCCACTAAAAAGGAGGCTCAAGGTTCAGCACAGAGCTGCCTCAATAGGATTGCTTTATTTTTCTCTGCAAGAAATATTAATTGCCAATAAATCCCCTTCCTTTAAGGCTCACGATGGGTGGACTGCATGCAATAATTTCACACTATTCCTTCTCTTCCCCCAGGGGTTGGCACTTCATAAAGTGACCTACAGCTACTGGAGTTTATGAGCTTTGAATAAACAACACGCTGTTGATTTAACCAGTTGGGGTGTTTACTTTCAATAGCAACAGTTACTGACATAAGGCAGCAAAGCAAATGCTATAGAAATACTCACACTTGGCCTGAAGCAGTGTGTCAACCTATTAACAGGGGACATTATTTTTCTATTTTATTTGACTGTCTGCAAATCAAGATGTCATGGATGCACAGTGCCAAAAAACACAGTGTACACAGTGACATGAGAGAGAGAAAGGCAGCTGCTGTCCCAGCCACTGCACCACCTCCAGGCACCCCCAGCCAGGAGGAATGCGGCCCCTGCACCTCCTCCCTTGCCCACAGCACCCAGGGCATGCATGTCACTGCCGAGCCATGAGGCTTGTCCCCTTGGTCCCCATCCCTGTGCCAGCTGGTGGAGGAAGCGTAAAGACGACCTAAACATCTGGGCTAGTGGGCTGAATTATGCACATGGGATGCACAAGCCTGCAGGCTGACCACAAGAAATGTGCCAAGGCTGGGAGAAGGTGTTTCTTGGTTCCCCACCTGCTCACAGCAACTACAATCATGCTTTTTTTGGCAGAGGTTACTGGGCTTCGAGGAAGAAAAAGGGATACTTTGAGACAACGGACTACTTGGATACATCTATTGTGGCTCCAAATTCTCCCCAGGGGAGTGTTACCTGTACGTGCCCCTCAGGGAATCGCAATTCTGCCTGAGAGTCCCTCTTGCTCCCCATCAGTGAGTGCTCCTCCACTGCGCGTCCCCTTGATGAGCAGCTCCAGCCCTGCCTGAGCATCGTGTTTCCTTCCACCGGCTTGGAGGGCTTCCAAGCACTGCCTTGTCTTGCCCAAAGGCTGACTCGTTTTATGAGGAGTCTTAACTGAAGCTACATGTATCTTAACAGCCTCTGGAGAGGAATCGTCTAGGCAATCTTTCTCCCTGCATATGCAATAAGAGCAAGGGCCAGATCAGGGAATTTACATGATCTGCCTCTTGGGAGGAACAGGCTTGTAAACTCTGCGCAGAGCAGCAGGTCTGACGGTCACTTGCAGAGCAGATACTCCATAGCCCCCATGTATTAGCACAGCTTCTCAATGTCGTAGTCTTCGGACTCACTGAAGGCCTCCATGCCAACTTCTGTGTACATAGAGGCCAAAGAATAACTGCTCCATGCCACCTGATACCTGCAACACCAGATCCAGAGCTTAAATTGACGTGTTGTCCCTATAGCTGACTCTATAGTTGAGCGCAGTTCGGGAGAGATCTTATTCTGGGTGGTCACAAGGAGCAGGACAGAGGACCACCTGCAGCGCAGCAAGGACAAAGCTAGCATTACCTCTAATTACCTCTAACTGCCCTCACAAGCCAAGTAAACTAAAACTTGGATATTCAAAAGCGGGGAGAGGGGGGCCAGCACAGCAGTCCCCCCCAGGCCAAATGTCCAGGTCTCTCTTTGGACACCCTGTCCTGGGCTCACCCAGCTTTCTGGAAGCCTTTGAGCCGTGACTCACTGCCCCTAATATGTCGTTCCAAACCCCCAGAGGCTCTTGGCTCAAGCGACTGATTCCTCTTGGACTGGAGAAGGGCAAGTAGAGCTGCCTGTCTGACACTAAAAAAGAAATCCCAAACCCTAGAAGCAATAGCAGAGCCTTAACAGCAGCATAATTTGTTGTGGGATTAATTCTTCCACCTCAGTGCAAACCTTAATGAGCCAAAGTAAATATCTCTTTCCTCCTGTCACACTGTGTTTATTTACTGTGAACTGCTCGCCTGCGGTAGGATTGATAGGAGCAGTGCTCCTGTGCCCAGTGCCTATCCAACATGTTAACGTCCTGAGAGACTCTGATCCCATTCATCACTTGCTGAAGCACCCTGAGCCCTCAGGGTGGGCACAGAAGTAAAGGCTGGGGAGCTGCAGCGTGGGAGCTGGGGGATGACCAAGGAGAGGAGGCATCTCTACCAGGCAGGCAGATGCCAGCAATGCAACCATATCGAGGAACAACCTCTGAATTGGAGGGGTGGGAGGATTACCTCCTGGTAGGAGTATTGGGGAGTGGAAGGCTTAAGTGAGAATTAAGTAAATAAAGCAAATTTCCAGCCCTTGTGATGTGAAACCTTGAAAATGTGATTCAAATGCTACCAAAAGCAGAACCCCCATATGGGATGACAACAGTTTCCAATTTGTTGCCAGCAAGACTTAATCAGCAGATTGTACAGAGCCATCCAAGAAAAAAGCACCAAAAATAGAGGGCTTTTCTCCACCTCCTTCTCTGTACATAATTTATTTTATGATGCCCTTGCAAAGGAGGAGTGACAAGCATTGATGGCAGCACTGTCAGATAAGTATGATACTTTCTATGAACTGCAGCCAGCTCACCAAAACAGCATGTGATTAATGACAGGAAAACCATGGCCTCGGTTCACTTCTCTGTCGATCATCTCTGCGGGTATGCACAGCATTTCCCTTTAATCCCTTGTGGAGGAGATCTGCTGAGCTTAAATTATGCTCAGAAATCCATGGTCTGCGTAATAAGCTGGGTCGCTTGCTTTTACCAGCAGCACTACTGCAAAAAAGGGTGAGCATTTTCCTTCTGACAGACTTTCCAGGTTAAAATCTTTTAATGACATATTAAAAGTGGCAAAGAATGTCAAAATTAACTTTAAATTAGGAGAGAGAACTTTTACTTTAGGAAAGGCACCCGGTTTTGTGTCAGCTGTATTTATGGCAAACTGCATGGCTGTCTTGAAGTTGAAATGAAAGGGGAGGAAAATTCCTTTAATTCATCTGGAAACCATGCTACTCTCACAATAATCTTGCTTCTCGTTAAAATTACAATGGGCACCTCTCAGGTGCAAATAGACCATTTGCTTCTGCTTTTTTTTTTTATCTCAGTAAACCAGATCTGCTTCTTGCCTGCTGTTGTATTCCAACCAGCACAACTCACGGCCGAGGAAAAGCACTCTCCACTTTGCCAAGACAACATTCTTTTAAATGACTAGCTCTTTCCTCTGTAGTTATTAATGTGTCAAGTATCATAGGCTCAGATCATCTAATACGATGGGAAAATCTACTAGAAGGAGAGAAAAATAAAGGAAACTTCCAGGGAAATTGATTAAAGGGAAATAAGATATTTGCCCCGATTTAGTGGAACAAAATACTATCAATAACAGAAACTATTTTAAATTCCTCGGATGGACACACTGTTCTTTAGAAATAAGTTTTGTTTGTTTTGTTTTTACCACCATGGAATATCTATCATAAGAACAAGATTTTAGAACCTTTCTCTCTCTCGTGCCAAGTGCCATCATTTGCATTTTAAGGCATTCACGAGCACAGTTTAGCTTCAGCAAACATGGATTATATGAAACCAGAACTGTGAGACACTTTGGGAAGCTTTAAGCACAATCCATTAGAATAAAAACTGTGACACAGTATGAGTAGTACTCCTCATCTTACATTCCCAGCTCAAAGACATTTGCATAGAGTGATTTTTGGTTGCCAGCAGCATGGAGTAAACCAGGCAGCCTCACGGGTGCTTATGTGGCTACTCTGAAAATGCCTTCAATGCTGCTTCTTTCCTGCTCCACGGATATTTCAGTTGAGGAGTAGAGACATGACTCCACCGATACTCACCAAGATACTCAGCTCACATCGAACAGCAAATCAAAGGAAACAAACAAATATTGCAGATGTCTGAATGGTCTGAGAATAATGATCAGGTCTGCAAATACCAAAAACCCTCTGTGGCAATTCACTGAGTGCCTTTTTATTAGGGCTGCATGTGAAGGGACAAGTTAATTCTGTAACCCTTCAATCCCTTGTGTCACAGCAGCTGCATGTTAGCAGTTCTGTGGTAGCCACTCAGATTTCAGACACACTGCAGTGCTAATGACAATATTGCATTTTGGCACCAAAGAACTGCGATTGAAAACTGCTTAGTTCTAGTTATATTTTCAAGACATTGAGAGATTAGAACTCGCATTTAGACTCAGACTTCAGGTCATTTCTAGCAAGTTTTCAGATCCAAGAAGCTTATGCCTGAGCAGCACCTGCTCTTTACTGCAGCACAGAGCAGCCTGGGGATACTCACATGCAAGCACCTGCGCCCCGTGCTGCTGGAACACTTCTTGCCCTGCCTCTGCACCAGGCTCAGAGCGAGCCCTGCCTGGCCTGGCAAGAACTTGCCTTAATTAGTTAACCATTTGCCTAAAACAGATCTGCACAGTCAGGGATGTGCATGTGGACGTGTACAGCTGCAGCAGGAATAACCCTGCAGACATGCACAGGCAGGGAGCGCGGCTACGCTGCTTGATGCTGCATGGACCCAGTGGCTGAGATCATGGGGACAACTCACCTAGCTCCTGTGGGCTTGCTGCCATTTCAGGGTGTCAGCGTGGAACAACGACCAGGAGAAGAGATTTTTCTCACCTTTCCAGCACCACACCTCAAAGGCAGTGGCTTTTTTATCCCTACCTGAGTGATAGCCTGTTACTACAATTATCAGAGGACTTTCAAATGCCTTTATCTCCTCAGTGGCTTCAGAGTGAATCAACAGGCAAAAGGAGAGAAAAGTTGCAAGCTGCTGAGTGTGCAGGCATGTCTGGATATGAGGTCCATTTTGAGGCATAACTGATCATTTAACAACATAGCACCTCCATGGTCCTCCCACACAGCTGCCTGGGGAGGAACTTGCTCCGGATGATTCTTTGAACCTGTGAAATCCCCTCCTAAAACCTGTCAAGTGCTGAATGTGACACAGATGAGGTGGAACCAAATCGCCCCCTAGAAAAGCAGATACTTCGCAGTTCTTGCTTCATTGCAGCTAATGATCTGTTGACACCAGTGGGAGTTTTTAGCTGGGATCTGCTTCTGCTGAGGAGAGCACTCAGATGTTCTGTTGGTAGCAACAGCGCTCTCAAGGGAACCCCACTGGTGAGGCCAGTTATCTTAAAGCTGCTACTTACTGAGGCTTTCCCAGTGGGATGTTATTAACAGCTACCAGACAGGAGAGATCTCAGGAGAGAGGCTCGGGGGACAAGGGCTCCCAGGCAGCCATGTCAAAAAAGTGAAAAGCAAACAGCGATGAAACAGAGAATCCCAGAAGGACAGAAAGGGGGGAGATGGGATGCATGGACAAAATGTCTCGAAGTCCCAGCATGCCCCTTCTGCTACACCAGGGCTCATCAGCAGGTCTCCTGTGCTTATATGAGTGCTGTCTGTGAGCAACTTAGATCATCATCTCTAGTGTGATTTAGCCGGCATTACTAGCGCTGGCTGAACCAACTAATGTTTTTAATCACCTTCCTAGACCCCGGCTGCGATCAGGAAGTGCTAGTGAAATGCAAAAACACTGTAAATATGTAACATACATTCTAATGGAAGAGGCTTACTTCTCCAGGTCACTTTATACTCTATTTCCGTGAGTTCAGAAAAGCACAGTTCTCATATGTCCTTTGTTGTCTGCTAAGCAGCCCAACATTTTCTTAATTTCAATTTAATTAGAATAAACTTATAAATAAGCCACAAACTAATAACTTGACTCTTAGCTTTTTTTTATGCCTCTAGGACTCATCAAGGCAAACACATCTCAGAATAAGTGCCTAGACATCTTAAACAAGCCGTTGCAAATAGCAGTCATTGCACAGGCAAATTAGGTGTGCACATACCATTCGGAAAATGTGATCTTATTCTGTAAACCGTGACCGGATTTCTGCGTGAATGCTCTTTGATGATGGGCACAAATACAGTGTGCTGTTGTGGGTACTAGAAATGCCTAGCTCACTCTTTCTAAAAGCAGTGTTTGCTTTTACAGTAAGAGACTGGAATAATGGGTGTGATTGGTGGGCTCGCACATAACTCGGGGCCCATCCACCTTTTGCTCTGGACCCATGCTGGTTATCTGTACAGTGGATGTAAAAGTCACACCCAGAGCTTCCCCACCTGAGTAGGTCCTTGCAGGCAGGAATGGGCTGCTTTCACTTGGAAAAGAAATTGAGGGAGAAGCCAGGTAATCCTTCACTGCAATTCCCTTCTTATCAACAATATTTGCAGTTTACTGAATGTTTCCTTTAGCAAATAGGCCTTTGTTTCAGCAGGGACATGTCTGGGGTGGAGGCTGCTATTGTTTCAGGCATCTGGTCCCATAGAGGATCCTGTTTCCTATGGAGACAGGTGGTGGCTACTCCCACTGTTCTCCCCTCCCATCACAGTGCCCAGAGACTTCACACAGATGGTAAAATGCTCTGAAAGTTGGTATCCTCTCATAGAAGTTGCCAAGAGATCATAGATACCCATCATCCTCTCCTTGTTCTTGCCTTGTTTATTCACTTGTACTGTTGTTTTTTTCAATAATTCACTAGTCACAATTTCTCTTGATTTTATATCCAAAATTGGCTCCTCTCTTATAGTAAGTAGTCATTTAAGTAAAGCCTGCATCTCAATAAATACACACGAGAAACTCTTCAATGACTTTCTTCACATAACTTATGGCAAGATAGGTTCTGCTAAAGGGGTGAGTCATTCAGCAAAGGGAGAGGAAAACTGTTCATTTTGTATTTGTGAAATCCCCAAACCACTGAAAAGGCACCATTTATCAACAAAAAGCATCACAGGATGCACATAAACCAGCGCAGTGGGTGGAGCCCTTCCAGAAATGACTTCGACCCTGGGGGCACCTCGCTGGAGGCCTCTCTTTCTCAGGATTCAGTACGTTAAAATGAGTGGGAGGTGCAGGTTTCTCAGTTTACACACTTAGAGAATTTGCTCCCCAGAAATCAAAACTGCAAGCTTTCTTCTGTCCCTCAGGGGAATACCAGAATAACCTGGGCTTTCCCTCCTTCAGCTGCAGCCTCCTGAGCTGCACACCCCTCAGCACCGTCATCTAGAAAAAACAACAACCAGTATGTGCTCAAGCCCTGAATTCCAACCTGTTCCCTCTTCATTTGCCACCCCATGTCTGTATTCAAAGCCTCCAACCACCAGCTTGTAGATAACAAGTTCTGGTTGTGCCACCGCTACAAATATGACCACTCCCGGGAAGGCAGGCAGTGTGCACACTCCTGCACAAACAGACAGCATGTATATAAGCCCCATACGCACACCCACACTGGCTCCCTGCAGATTTCAGGAGGTACTTACAGCATTCAATGGGGTTTGATGCTGCTTGCAGAGAGATGATCCTGCCGTTGGACTCGGGGATGTGCACACGGAAGACAAGCCGGACACGGGTGTTCTTCCTGCCAATGTCTGTCTCGCCCTTACGCAGCTCAATGTCCGCGTTCCTCAGCTTCAAAATCCCTGCACAGTCGATGCTGCCAAACATACAAGCTATTCAGAGCAGGCACAGCCTGGTAGCAAAGATTATTCTCTGCTCCCATTCACCACAGCCCTTCACAAAGGGAGGATGTCAGGAGAAGGACAGGGCTGAACAGCAACGAGAGGGTGAGGGCTGCTGAAACCAGCATTGCTACTTAACATTAACAAGTACATACACACTGGTTAACTTCTCAGGAGCCCCATGTAGCCTAGCAAACTTGTCTACAGCACAGCCCAGGCAAGAAGTGTCAATTAATAGTTACAGGATCTGAGCTCAGCAACAGTCCTCAGAGGGTGCAATGAGTATTAACAGGCACTGCCAAACAGGTTTGATATCAATTTGAAAGACACCATACATTTCATATGAATTAAAATCACATTTGGTGAGGATACACCCCGATGTGTTTCCTACACCCACACTGTTCCTCACCACTGTATATGTGCAGGGCTTTATTATTCCAGGGTTACTTGTTAGGAACTGACAGTCACGTTCCATTTAGTACTTGGCTGCTTAAATTTGAGATGTGGGCTTTTATTTATTTCCTTGGGTGCAGAGGGAAGGATAAGCCTGAAGGAAAGGGAGAAATTAGGTATATATTCTGGGGGATATATATATATATATATATACACAAAGAAAGAATGTGGATTTTGCGATGAAGTAAGGGGGCTTAAAAACATAGTTGCTCTGCCAAGTTTGTCAGTATCCTCTGAAGGATGGAGATACAGCTCTTCCCTCTGCAGAGCAATCACTCTCATGCTGCCTGGCACACATTCAAGCCCAAAGTTTCAGACTGGTGCCCACTTCATCCCTCTGCCTCCATAAAACTGGAAGAAATAATACATTAAAGATGTGCCTGTACTTGCTTTTCTGGTAAACTATTACAACTGGAGAGTGCGATTTCATGGCCAGAGCACTTGGCTGAGTTCAGGAGAGATGTTTTCTATTCCATTAACTGTTGTAAAATGTACACTTTTCATGCACTGTCTACTTACTGTTCCTTGTTTCTCATTGTGTCCCTGCAGCATATGGACTTTATGGACTTGAGATTCGTGTCTCATTTTCCTTAGTGCCATACCAAGCCATTCTAACTTTGAACGACTGGCAATTACAATGCAGTTCCCAAAGCAGTTGGGGCAAATAGCAAAAATGCATACATGGTAACTCTTTGAGCAGCTTTAACCCAGGTGCTTGTAACTGTCTAATCATACCTTTGTAAAAAGAGTCTTAAATTCATGCTTTGGAAAGGGAAGTCCTTCCAGAGCAGACATCTTTATTCATTTAAGTGACTGCTTTCCATAGGAGCAGGAATTTCAACATGCCACAACTTTGCTAATAAAAATAAAAATGCTTACGTTGCTTTCATGTTGTTTTTGGGTTCCAGTGGGATCTCTAAAACTTTGGTGTTGCCAATGATTTTTTCATAGCTCGTGGTGGTGACAGTTTTCCCTGTAATGCGATGGACTTGATAGAAAGCATGGGGTTTAAGTATCCGTTCGTCTGCCGTCCCAATGAAGATCTGAAGACCCAAGGGTTTGTTCTCCATGTAACCATGAAGCTGGCAAGACATTAAAAATCTATTATCACGCACAGGGTTTGCAATGCTCTCATTTCAGGAAACTAAACAGATCTAAAGACATGTACACAGATATGGAGAGATAGATAGATAGAACTACGCATGCTGTACAGACTCTTCCCTACTGTCAGGGGAAGACATCCTCTTAAGAGTACTTTCTTGTACATTGTACCAGGGAAAGGAGTTAATGGAAAATATATAACCAATGGTTATAATACTAGATATATCAAGAAGGAAAAAAATCCAGACAAGCTCTCCATTACCAGAAATTTGTTGGTTGTCTCCAAAATGTTTTGATAAATACCCCCAAAAGGTACATTTTTAGTATATTTGTTTAATTTGCATGACTACAATCCTAAATGAGGTTCAAAAGATTTTCCTCTGTGGGGCGAATAAAGCCGCAAAAGCAGAGGTGGTCCCCTGCACCTGCAGCCCTGGGCAGGGCTTCCTGCTTCCCATCAGCAGGAAACACAGCAAGAACAGAGTCCCCTGCTTACAATCCTGCAGGTATAAATTGTACCTTCTACAGACTTTGTTAAAGCTAATGGAGTTAGGGGTCTTTGAATTGGGCCGTGTGACATTTAACTTGTAAACTCTGGTGTCTGTTCAGCCTAGCGTACAGTAAAATGACTTTGCCTCTGCACAGCTTATGATTCCTTCTTCAGCTGCTGTAAAAAATACTTTTAAAACCCCTAAACAGGAGGTATCTAGCAATTGTGTTTGTGATTTTGAGAACTGAAACGTTAAACTATGTATAAACATTTCAGAAATTACCAGTCCCTGTCACATCTCTTTCTCCGGCCTTGGCATGTGCAAGGTCCAAACTCCACAGCTCTCCCATTTCCCTGTTTACCTCACACCAGATACAAAATGTCTGCCTTCATCTTCATAGCTCTGCCTTTCTCTTTGTCCTCTCATTTTCTACCCATGAACCTATTTTCCCAAACTTCCCAAATCCTGTCCTAAACACCAGCATCAGCTTCTCAAATGCTCACACATTGTATTTTCTGCCCATCTGCCTCTTCCCTCAGGGAGGATGTTCCCTTTTAATGTCCACATCTCTACCCTACAAAGCCCTGTCTGCAAAATTCTTAAATAGTCTTAACAGGAAATATGTTCTTTTTCTCATGAAATCACTTATGTGGGTCACTTATGTGAGTCACTGCTCCTTGCAACTCATTCTTCCCTAAGGATGGTTCACCTTCAGCCACTTTTCTTGCCTTACGCTAGCTAACATACTATCTGTACAGGTAGTTGTTCTGTGACACAAGGAGGTCTTGGTTGACCTTAGAGGTGGGGCCCTCTACGGTTCAAAGACATTAACAGACTTTTCTGTACCAAATGACATGCTCCTAAACAGTATTTGCTGCAAGAGAACCAATAAAGCCAGAATTTCTCCATAGGCCAAGAGACAAGGAAATATCTTCTTCTCTATTAACATTTGAAATTACAAATCAAACCATTCTGAGTTTTTCACATAACCAAAAATGAAAAACAGACATTTATCTACCACATAGCCAATGATCTAGCTGAAAGGGAACTTTATGGTCTGAGACACACTGAATTTGTTTTCAATTATTCTGTCCACATACAAACCTTGATGAAGCCATACAAAGCAAATAGTACTGGAAGATCACAGAAAATGAAGATTAAGCTAATGGTATTCATGGCCAACCCTTTTTTTTAAAAAAAAAAAAAAAAAAAATTACCAGTCAGCAGGAGGTATTTCTGCACAGAAGGATTAATTCCCCCCCCGGAAGGGGACCACATGCAGCATCAATGCAATCCTGGCAGCTTTCCTTCAGTATGGCAAATGTAAAGTGACACTCACTCTTCTGAGCTATCATTATCATCTAGCACATATTTGCAAGGCACACAAAGACAGCGTCTATGCCCAGAGATCTTGCAACCCAAGGGCCCAAATGTGCAGCCTCCACTCACATGAATAACTCCACTGAAGCCAACAGGCCTTGAGAACAGGTCGCGCATGGAAGAATTACAGAACCCATCCCTGCCACAGACCATACACCTACAATAACTCAGTCACACAAGTACTTCAGTAGGCTGTTAGGAGGGAAAAAAGGATCCGAGTCTGCAACCAGTAGAGTGAGGAGGCGGAGGAGCGGAGCTGGACTCCAAGGGCAAGACTTGGTGTTGAAGGAGCAGCGTTGCCAAGAATGATGGCCATGAGGAGATTCAGGAATGTGCCAAGTGAGGTGAAAAGTTAGAGGACTAAAGCTGTCAGAGGTCACAATGACAGACCTATTGGGAACAGACCTGAATGTACAAATTATCCCCTGCTCACCCATGAGGAGGCCTGCTAAGCCCAGGTCCTCTGGGAGCCATACTGAAACCCAGCCTAAGCACGGTACTTTCAAAATCCAAGATTCCCTGGCCTTCAGTGAAAAGCCATTGTATCAGAAAAGGCCATGTTGTCTTTACAAGGGGACAGGGAGAAGAGAGGAGGAGCTTTTAAGCACTAAGCATGGTTATTGTCATGCCTGGCAGGATAACTGTCAATCCAGCTGGGATGACGAGAGGACTCTCTGGACTGGAACAATGGCTACAGTGACAGCAACACAGCACTCGTTCTGTCTACAAACTGGCAGAGCAAAACCCCAGAGTTATTGATGGGAGACTGGAATGGAAGAAAACAGGTAATAAATTACAAAAGAAAATTTGCCCCAAGTGAGCACAGTCAGTAGCAGCTGTAACAGAACTGGCTATGTACACAGGTTTTAAAACTGGCCAACTTTAAAACTAATTTTAAGTGGTTTTTCCTCATGTACAGAGTTGAGTTCCCAAGGTAAAAAGTATTCCTGGTCTTCTAACAATAAGAATGTCCATGTTGTGTGTCTGTGTGAATGTACATAGTTAAAAAAAGGAAAGGAGTCGACTGTCTGTTCATATGGCAATGTCTGTGTCACCTGTGGGACAAGGGGGTACAAAACACAAATTAAAAGAACTTCTGGTCCTTCACAGAACAAGACTTTAAATAAATTGCTTGATCAGTGGAAGAAAGTAAGGTAATTACTCACTAATTTATGATATTATGACAATGCTTAGGGATGACATCACCATAAAATCAAAACAGCATTATAAAAAGCAAATACAATGAGAAAAACACAAGAAAGCATCAAGTGCCCCAATTTAAAAGTGCATGTCTTTATCTTAATTGCTTATATTTTACATTTTAAAGGATAATAAGTAAAGGTTATATTTTAGCATAAGCATTTCCATCTACCACTCACATGCAAAAAATACGTTGGGATGACTTAGGAACAAAGACTGAAGATGGACAGCTCACAGAACTGCTCCAGGCACATTAAAGTCAGAGTTTTACACCCAGTTTTGCCAATAATTTACTATATAGCTTTGGTCATGTCATATAACCTCTCTGTTTATCCGTAACAGGGCAATAGTGATACTAACCCTTTTCATGAAGACAGGAAGGAGTTAATATTTTGTGCTGCATTTTTATACAGAGAATTTCATTGTGAGCTAGAATGAAAGAACACATTAGGGCTTTGTTTCTGATACACCTTTCCTCAAAACTGAACCGGGAGAGACTGCTATTCTCCACAAACACTCACCTCTGCTACGCTAGGCAGCTACTTTACAACTTAACCAAAAGTCGATCTTTCCTTTGGTGGCACAAAGGAGAAAAAACGACCCTGAAAGAACCCTACAGAGAAGCAAAGACTTAAGACCTTTTTAAATAATAACTATGACGTTCATCTTTTCCTTCCTCAGCAACAACCAAGCCCCTGTAACGTTTCCCACTCCACTCTTTTGCTCATCTCTCGGAAAGGGAGAGCCCAGCACGCACTGCAGCGAGCTGCACTGCCCAAGAGGAGTGCCCAACGCTTCACTGCTCACTCAGGCGAAGTGGGAGATTCACCAGAGACAAGAGCAGAGGACCAGCACTGTGCCAAGGTGCTTTCTTACCATCTTTCTCACTTGTTTCAGTGAAGAAAAAAAAATCCATCTGGATTTCAGTTTTGAGAGACTGAGAATCAAGAAAGATTTATGAATAGAGAACTCTGGAAGGAAATAATTTTGTGTATTATAAGGTGAGCTATTCACAATAAAACTCCCCCAAACTGTATACAGATCGAGCTGGAAATAAACCAACACCTTTGAGTCACATTTGCCACAAGGGGAAAGAGAAGCCAGACATGATGTGTACCTTTCCATACTCTATTTTGGGATTTTAAGATCCTATTTCTTTCAGTTGAAAGATTTTTCTTAAACTTTACTTTTGCATAACTCTTATAACATTAACATAGCCAGACATGGGCTGGTCTGTGACCTGAGGAAATGCAAAGCACTTTGGCAGATAAACAAATAACATCATTCAGAAAACAAGGAGACTTTTCTTGTTCGGTTTGCTGCTATGATTGGGTTTCTAAACAAAATGGAAATTTGTGGCACGATCAGAATCATCAGCTCACCTCTGTATAAACAAAATTCATTCATTCTACACTTCATCCATGGACCAATAACAGTCAAATCTGGGAGAGGGGGTAGTTAACTGCCATTTTCAGAATGGCACATTGGCAATTCTGCATGCAAAACACAAGCAGATATGCCATTAGCTGCTGTGCATGGGTAGCCCAGTTACCCACCCAAACACAATTCCTGTGATGGCACAGGGAACCACAGCCATTAAGACCACTACTGAGACCACGCGCATTAGAACACTTTTTTTTTCTGAACTATTTCTAAACTCACATCTTCTTACAGAGAGCCTGGCCCCAAATACAAAACCACTTACTGAGCAAGTTTGAAAATCAAGTCTAAATCAATCCCTGTTCCAGTGTTCAGATGAAACAAACACTGCAGCTGCAGTTTGCATAATCTCTGGCTGTGGGGATTTAAAAACATTGGTTCACCTTTGCAGTACTGTGTAAATAGCAAATCTCTGCAGAAGCAAAGTCTGCAGCACTGTTTAGCTATGTTTTCTGGTAACTGAGTGATAAATTGACAGCAGAGTCAAAAAGAAGGGTGAATTCCTTAAGATTCTGTAGGTGGTCACCAACAGATACAACACACACATAAAGAGGGAACTTAGTAAAACCTTTGGAATTTAGATCTTGGAATCTTGGACATATGTACTTGAATTTAAATATTAATGCGGTATATAGAGAATTGCATTATTAGCAAGAGGTAGGAAGAACAGACGGGGGAGAAGTATTCTTAAATGGGGAAGCCAAGGCATAGAGATGCAGTGATTTACCAGGCCCCACAGGGGATTAGCACGGTGAGAAATCAAAGGTCCCATCCCTGCCATGCTCTGCTTCACGGCAGGGGTTACAACCCCTTTCTACCATGAACACTGACTGTGCTAACACCCCTCACCAGCTGTACAACCTTGTTTTCTGCTATTACTGCTAGTTTCTGCGTTTCCCTTTTAATTGACAGGTTTCAAAGCCAATTTTTCTTGAGAATTTCTAGCTCAGTATTGCACACCTGCAAGCTGGTCTGCATGCAAACAGTGATGGACTTTGTGAGACAATAGCAGGAACATCAGCAAGTCTTAAATGCACCTTTGGAGAGCCCCAGTGAGAACCTGCGTGATGCAGTCTGCGTGCTACAGACTCCGATCGACTTTGAGAGCAGAATGGAATAATTTGTTTCCCATCCAACCCAGCAGAGCTTTGCTTGTCAGGAATTGAGGTCTTTTTCCCCTGTGGGGTATAAAGCTGCATCTTTAAAGCTGATTGTGCACATCTTCCTGTCTAGACAACACAAGCTACTGCCAAAAGGAGAGTATAAAATTGGGGAATGAATTCACTAGCTTTGGTGTTTTTATTTGCTTGAAACTAATCAGCTCTCCTGGTTGTTTCACCTCACCGTAACAAGAGGCTTGGTCTATTAACTGCTGCATATTACTTGCTATCTCCCCATGGAAGTCATTTCAGCTTCCCTCTGAACGGGGCGTGCATGTGTGTGGTCAGCTTTGAAAATAACGCCGTGGTGATTCAGAGAGATGGTCATCAGCCGTTGGTGAAAAGTGGGAAAACAGAGCTCGACTGGCAACATTTAATTAGAAGCAAATACAAAGCCGCGTGAGAAATCGCTTCCTCCTACTGCTTCCCTTTTCCTGCTGTATAGGAGAAGATAAGAAAGCACTTAGAGGCTCGCCCCTCGGTGCACAAGGAGCAGCATGAGGTCTCGGCGCCGGCTGCTGGAGGAAGGAGCCCCCACTCCCAACTCCCACCTTCCTCCTGAAGCAGCCAGACTGCAGAGCGAAGCCTGTGCCTCAAGGGATTTGACACCACAAATTATTCCCCTGCCCAGACTCTTCGTCAGCCCCAGTGCTGTTTTCCGTGCCAGAAAGCGTTTTAGGACACTCCTCAGCAGAGCAGAGGAAGATGTGCTTGTCTCAGTAGCCCCTGCTTGCCACAGCATTTCTGTGGTGCCTCTTCAGTTGGTTTCCTGGCTGAAGGAACATTGTGTTTTGGATTTGATCATTAATTCCTATCATTAATACTTTTTGGCTGCAACAATTTAAAGGATTTTGGGGGGGGTCTTTATTCAACAGTACTCTAAAATGGAAAATTATATTGTCTGGGGGAAGAGTGGCATATCAATAGCTGTCAGTAATTAACACGAAGACCTCATCCAGACACTGTAACGTGTAGTGGCTTGCCTGCCTGCTTTCGTTCGAGCTGACATTGAGCAATAAAGTTGAAACTTGTCACATGTTTTTGTTCAATTTGATGTACTTGGGACATAGCAAAAGAACGCAAACCAGAAGGAAATCCCTGCCTCGGTTCTTTTTACTCCTCACTGAAGCAGTCTAAGAAGGCCTCAGAAGATAATCCTTTGAACATCTGATTCTGCTAAATGATGAGTTTTTATTATATTTGATTTTAAACATTCCTTATTTTGGTGACAATTTTGTCAGAATTCCAAGGACTGAATCTCATTTACGCTGCTGTTCCTTTCAGTAAATGACAACCAGGCTCCCAGTGCCTAACTGGGTGTTCTGCTTCCACCAGGGGTTAAAACAGCAGCCTGGGGCTGAGAAGGCAGGTCTCAGGAAAAACCAATTAAGGGTCAAAGCAGGCTTTGGCTCCCAGTCGTCATGACATTGACCACACTTTGCAATATGGGCAAGCTTTTGCCTTTTTGTGCCTCAATTTCCCTGTGTCTACAAAGAGCTGCTTGTTTTCAAGGTGCTTTGACTTTCATGGCTGAAAGTTAAAAAAAAAAAAATAGACACTATGCATCTGACTGCATCTCACTGATACGGAGACTGGGAAGGTAGGATTTTTATATTTGGGTGAAAATACGATTTTTTTCATACTAAGAAAACCATTGATTTCACCAGAACTGCACTGCCATCTCCCAGCACAGAGCTCTGCCACCAGGTAGCCACGTCATTCCTTGCCAGCTGCGCGAGGCTCGGTGGGGACTGGCCTCAACCAGGTTGGAGCAGAATGAAGGTGTCAAGCAGAGATGTTCTTCTGTCACCTAACCCTGCAGCTTCCTCTGCCACAGTTATTTCACCGTTCCTGGCAGAGTACACAGTCCCAGGTATAGCACGCTGTGCAACCAAGAGGTGGCACAAAGCTTGAGAGCAACTAAGATAAGGGGAGAAACGGGACAGAGGCAGCAGCAAGAGCATCTTGGAATCTGCTGGAAGCCTCAAGGTTTCAACAGTTGTTTCAGAATGAAACAGAGAGACCCTAGATTTTTTTTATTTTTTTTTTTGCCAAGCAGCTCCAGGAGGAACCCAGCCACTTTCCCCCCAAGCAGGCATAAGCCCAGTGACATGACTCTCCCCAGAGACACAGACACCCATATGCAGGTCCTTGCTCAGAGCAAGTCACTCTCTATTAAATGGGAATGGGTCTTGAGAGAAGGAGAGGGGAACTGGAGGCTTTGCTGCATGGTGGAGCCCATGCACAGAGTGCCCAGATGTGAATTTAGAGGATACTAGCTGCTCTGCATGAAAAACTTCTGCAGATACTTGAGCGCACCCTGAACAGGATGAGTTATGTAGGCGTTATTGCTGTACGTGTCCACATTCATGGCAAGCAGCCATGAATTCAGCCTCTGGTTTGCTGCACACTGACTCCTGCATGTACAGTCTGTCAGTTAAAGCACACATGAAAGAGTAGCCTAAATCTTGGATCTGCCTAATCCAGACAAGGAATAACTGAGGCCGCCTGCATCTCACAGGCATCATCCTCAGACTTGGCTGGTATGCTTGCCTTCCCCTCACCTCTGCCAAAATTACTTTCCATCAAAAGCAATGTATTTTGACTTGGGCTCCATTTTCATTTTGAGACAAAAAGTTGCAATGAGAACCGTTCAGTCATCCCTAACACAAGATACATGCTAAGATCCCGCTGCTCCCTTTAGGTACATGGTTCTCTGGTCACCTGCATCTCTGCACCCCTACTGCAACAGGGAGCGATCCTCCCTGGCTCTCTGCTAGGGGCGAGATGCACTCGCTCAGAACATAACCTCTTTGTGAGGGGCAGCATCCCTTTCACAGGGGCATGCAGACCCAGTTTAACAGCTTTAAGCAAGAGAGGATGCAGCTTAAGTCCAGGTAAATTCTCACAACAGCTAATTATCCTTACTGTTGTCCAGCAGTTCTCCTCTTTCATTAATGATAGAGAAGGCATATGAGCCAGCTCTTCCTCTTATCTTTGTTTATTAGATATCATATTTGATATTCTCTACTATTCAGTCCAGTACCATATCTTAACAAAAGCCACTTTCAGGCTCAATCATGTTTTCCTACACTACTTCCTATTTATCTAGTAATTTAATTTCCTCAGTGTTTCCAGCGAACCCTCAGATAGACAGATCCGAAGGTACAGCTACGCTACCAGGACAGTGTGCAGGGTACCGACTCATCTCCCCGTGCACTTGACAGGATATTAGTTCTAAAGAGAATTTCTCAGATATTCCTAAAACCAAGGTCTCTGCTTTCAGAACTGTACATCGATCCCTGCAATAGCACATGTAAACAAATTAAATATACCCACGAACCAACAGCTCAGAGCTCTAAAGGCACAAACAATCAATCACCACAGTTGTGCAAACAAGCCCAGTAACCCTGCAGGTTAATTAGGCATGATACATGCAGACAATTGTCACACACAGTTCTTGAGTTGGGGGCAGAATCCCTGCAAGGTCCAAAAGCAGCGAGGAGCCAGCACAAGGCTCCCACTCGCTACAAGAAGGAAGTAAAGGCAACGAGATCAGTTGAGACATGGCACAGCACGAGCCAGCTTAGCTGCACAAGTCCAGGGCAGCTTGCAGAGGCCAAACACTTACGGAAGTGCAAACACTCTGCTTCATCCTGGACCTCTGACTTCCCCTTCACTGAACAGGAGGATAGGCAGAGAAAGAGAAACCCAACCACCCTGTGTCCCCAGTGGGGAATCATCTAGGCAGACTAGTTTTCATTTCAGCAGGAACACATCTCTAATCTATCCCCGCTTGTGAGAGTGTGAATTACGATATCAAGCTGTGATTTGGTTTTGAGTTTCCATCAAAGGTTCTGGTTTCACTAATAAGCAAAAGAATTAGTTGAATGTTGGAAGTCACACACACTTACAACTCAGGGCCCCATGGGAAGCCTAGCCTAGAAAACAAAGTCGTCTTTGACTTGGAAACCACAAGAAAACACATACAGCAAAATTCAAATATAAAAGGAAAGTGAACATACATTTGTTATTGCAAAGCAGCTCCTGTGTGTTCCAGTAACAATTCCACAATTACAGCTTCTTTTTAATAATAAATTAATAATAAAGGGAGAGGCAGTGAAAGGCACCACAGTTTTAAAAGTTAAAACCCAGGGGGAGGAAGGGTGGGCTGTGCTGACCAGGACCCCATCTCCTTACCCTCCCTGCTGCTTCCCTGCCTAAAAGGCCAGAAGCAAGGAGGAGCCCAGCACGTGTGGCACAGCACTGGCTGTGACGGGTCCCTGCGCTGTCTCTGTCCCGGCACTGGTGCTTTGCAGACCTGGTCTATATTTGGATGCTGTACTAAGTTCAACATTTGGGTAACACATTTTATTTTTACCATTACAATCAAGCCCATAAAGGAGATGTAATTATGGCAATGGGATGATAGCTCATACCAGGATTACCTCCCCCACCTTGGCCTCTGAAATGAGGCCCGAGGGAAAATCCATTTCCACACAGCTGAGGGCCATCTTGTGCCCAGTGTGCCCACAGCTGCTATGCTGGAGGTCACTGCTCCTAAACCTCTGTCAGAGGAACTGTCAGCAGCTTCCGACATCGTGTGCACCAGGAACAGAGGAGACTGAGGACCTCGCTGCTGTCCTAGACATCTGTGCTGGCAGGGCTCTTGTTAAATAAATACAACTCCCAGGTGATTTGAGGATATTGCCAGGGGCTGAAGTCTCAGAGCGCTTGAGATTTCTCCCCGCCCTGCTCTGAGGAGGAAGTGGGGGAAGGAGGTGCCCCTGAAGCTCTGACCTGGAGGACAGATCTCCTCCTGTCTCTCAGCCTCGTTGCTCAGCTTAACCCATCACGTTCGACTCAACACCAACCCCCGGACTTCACAGCAGTGGAAGCAGTCACAGGGAGCTTGCTCCCCTGCCCACAGGGGCCGAGAGCTCCAGAGGAGGCAGGAGAAAGCTGCGTGAGGTGCGCGTGTGAAGCCGCCAAGCCCTGCAGCGGAGCTGGGCCCAAGCGAGGGGCTGCCACTTCCTGGGGAAGCACCCAAACCGCTGCAATGCGACTTCGAGGTGGGAGCACGGTCCCAGCACCACCCGGCCCCTGGCGCCGGCCTCGTAGACGGGCCGCCATGGCTGCTCACTGCAAAGGCCCCTGGCTCTGCTCTCTCCAGACACCGAGCAGGCCTCAGCCCCAGCCGGCTGGCTGCTCCGGTCAGGCTGTGTGCTGCGAACAGGGCGCTGCCTTTAAAAATGGGGGCCTGAGAGACAAGTGTGCTCGGCTGCTTTGCAAACTGGTAGTGCTGAATCACTTCAGTTATCTGACACAAGCAGTGGAAAACGATGGGTTTGTAGATGAAAAACTGAGTTAATAATGCAGCGAGAGTGTGTGAGTAAGTGAGAGATGCAAATAAGTTACCAATTACTTCTGTGCTTGTTTTCATTCAGAAAGCTTTGAGCCTCTTGTAAAGATAAATTAGAGAAGTAATACATCAGGGAAGGCTTTGCTAAGATGGCAATAAAAAAACAAAATACCAGACTTAGGCATGCTCCTTTGAGAAAATTACTACAAATTACTGTGCCAAAGAGCTGTGTAAAACAGCAGGGACTGTTTACAGCAAGACAAGTCCAAAACACACAGGCATTTGGGGGAAAAAATTAGAAACAAAGGGATTAAAAAAAAAAAAAAAATCTTATTTACCTCTCTGACCCCCAAGACTTAAATGAGTTCTCAAACAGATTCTCAACAAAATAACCTACTTTGGCATCTCCATAGACCATGGCAGATACACAACTGAAACTGATGCCCTGTGCCACTGCTCTCAATTATATGCAGCTGTAAATCACACATTTATCAGCACTGATCAACTGCAAGGACCCTGAGTACTTCAGAATGTGGGAAAATAATTATGTGAAATGGGACTGTGCCTTTTATACACATGGATTGCTACACATCTAAATGCAACCGTTTCTAATGAAGCAAGTACAGATCCAGAGTATGTGCACAATTATTTGCATAATCAACTGCTCGTCTTCCTTTAAAACTTGTCCTTCCTTCAAGGCAAGTGAAAGGGAAAGGAAAAGGGCTCCACTTAGAACTCCCTGAAATAACTATTTTGCTATTGTGTGAAACTTAATTTCCATCTTGAAAAAAGTCTGCTTCCATGCAAAGCAATAGGACAAAAACAGAACCACCAAGCTTTCCAAATATATTTGAAACAATACTTTTATGGCTTTTAAGGGACCAGAGGCTCTGCTCGATGGGGTGAAGTTCATTCATATCCAGCCTTTGCTACTGAAAAGGTCTTTCCTTTTCAACACCATCTTAAACAGTTCAAATACAGGAGAGCCTTTGCTGAAGAATTGAACATCTGTCTCCCTGAAACAGAGAGGTTCTTACGGTGATATTTTCCTGTGTGCAGTAAAATACACCAATGCCAGCATCCAAGGTTACTCAAGTGCTATCACATGTCCTGCTTCCTCTTGAAAACAGGATAGCAAGAAATGCCAACAACACCAAAATTTTGATTTCTTCAAAGAGCTGGGAGAGATCTCGTGGAATTATCTAGTTCATGTCTCCTGTCCCAAGCAGAATACAAATATATCCATGTACTTCCTAATAGATATTTGCTTAAAAGCATGCAAAGAAGGAGACTGTACTCCTCTGAGCAGGCAGCACTACTGCGGGGTGAACTTGGACTCAGCTACGTTTGTTTTTGCATTGCCACCTCAATCCCTAACACATCTATAAACTCTTCATGCAGAAGAAGCCTCTACCTAGTGGACAACCTCTTTCAGAGTCTTGATGTGAGCAGTTGATCCTCAACTCCAATGAAAAGGAGTTGGGAGGGAAGAAAACAATTATGTCTACCCCTCCTCTGCTATTTCAGCAATTGGATGGCCCTGCAAGAAGGTAACTGCATGCAAACTTCAACTTTGTCCTTGCTACTCGGGATTTCCTTGCTGTTTCCAGTGATGTGCCAGTGAGCGTCCACCAGATGTCTAAATGTTCACATTCAACTAACATCTCTAAAATACAAGCTTAAGTTTCTCTGTAGTTAACAGCAAACTGCAGTTTCCCCCAAAGAACACCTTAACTGGAAGCCTACACTTCTCCATGTCTCTAGAAGGTCTCTGAAGTTAGATGGTGTGAACATTACATGGGATGAATGGCTTCTTTCTTCCTTCCCCAGGTAAACAAAGTAAATGGCCTCTTCCGTATGGCCCAGCTAACCAGACATTTTGATTAATCAGACACTTCTCCTGCCAAACGTGGAGTGCACAACTTGGTGCAGAGCACAAACTCGCGGGGCTAGACACGTGAAAAAGAGGAAGCAGCATCAGAAAGATAAACCACAAGATAAGGCCTAGAGGATATGAGATCTGCTGGTCTGTAGCTTCAGCACACCCAAAAGAAGAAACTTGCATGCAAAATGCAGTTTTCAAAAAATAAATACTGCAGACTAACATCATGCTGGAAAAACTAGCCAACATTTCTTCCTCCAGAAGACTCGGCTGGATAGTCACATTAAGGGTTAATTTAGTGGGAAATCAGAAAATTCAGAAAAAAAGTTAAGTCATTACGTTTTAGAAAAGGTAATCAAAATAAGCAGACTATTGAAAGTGGTTGTAAAACATAGTAATGTGAATGGGATGTTCAGCCTCAGTATAAATCCCATCGCGTTGGTGGGGTTGTCACACTCAGGGCACATTTGGCTTCTCAGTGTTTAAGTCCAAATGCTTAAGAGACAGCACTGGATTCAAGAAAGTTGGCATGGAGGGGTCCTTGTGCTCAAAAGAAAAAACTAAACAAACAAAAAATGCAAACCAAACCAAAAAAAAAGGTGGTTGGTGTGCTCATGTCTGACATTTTGAGAGTGCAGCAAGTCCCCGGTGTAAGGTCTGCAGCCCGCAGAACTGCAGCCCCGTCATCCCTGTGTAAACATTGCCATTCCTGCTCTGGGGCTGAAAACAGATACAACTTGTTGAAAAGTAATGTAATTTAGTTTCCTTGCAACCACTTGCCTCTAACTCAAGCACGCTTTCCTCAGCTTTAAAAATCTCTCCTGTTTCATTTTGTCTGTTGCTGTACTCTTGGAATCTGACAGGAACACAGAAGTTAAAATGCACAGAGGGGAAAGAAGAAGAGAAGCTTGAAACCAAATAACTTATGACATGAAAGCTTTGGATTTTACTAGCCTTCATGAGTTTCAGATGTCATAAACCATACAGGTGCAACTATCTCATTGCTCGTAGTACCCATATGATCTATGTTACGTTAAAGTGAACACAAATCCAACAAATACTTCCAGGTTTATAAAGAAACTGTCCATATTCCCCCCACATGCAGGCACAGCTGTGCAGAGGCACATCTGTTTGGGAGACTTTAACAAGGACCTTTGTATTTACAGTTTAAGATCTTTAAGCTGGATGGCAAATTGTGATAAAACTGGGAATATCTGCTCCTATCTCCAACAGAAAATAAAAATCCCCTTTTGATGGATATTGATTACAGGAAGAAACAAAACATTTCCCCATGTGACAAGAAACTCATTCACTGTAATAAACATCCGGTCAATAGGAACATATCGGGAAGGTAAATGATATTATATGTAAGCAAACTGAGAAATGAGCAAGTGCTGATTAGATGTACAGTTCATGTTTCCATGTAGCTTCCAACACACCGTGGTGAGTTTGTCAGATTTATGGACTAAAAAAAATTGTATATATTAAGTTATGGCAAATGTGATTACTATTTCTTATCCTGCACCCTTTACTCAAGTATCCAGTCCACATATGCAAGTCCAACTCAACACAAATAAACAAATGCATTGATTTAACAACTAATGGTCTGATTTTAAATGGGGCTGAGCCTGCAATGTAATATTTAACTTTTGAAGTTAAACAAATCAAACTAGTGAAACTACTGGTATTGATCACATGCTTAAAACTGAGCATAAATTTCCACATTTTCCTTTCTCAGGATTGCCATAGAAAGTCATGAATGTGATGGAAGCATCTGTAGGATGCACCCTGACTTTGCTTATTGAAAGCTGTAGCTGGTCCGGACAGTTGCTATACATCATTACCAGCAATATCACACTAACACCTTGCAACCCTGGCCAAAAGCTTGGCTTTCCTTCCAGAATGGCACTGTCTGAAATTAGGAGGAAATTAATAAAAAACCTGATGTGGCCCCAAATGGCTACCATCGGACTACTCAGCCATTTTTGTACCTTGGACTTTGCATGGTGAAGGAAAAACCCCTTCACCCTCTTCAGCAGAATCATGAATCAGCTCAGAGGGCCAAATTTTGTCACTTCCAGCCTGTCAGCTTGGATTCTGTTCACTGATTTCAGTAGCATGAGTTGCCTTCTCACAAGCATAGCTAGGACCAGAACCGAATTACTAGCAATTTAAGGTGATACCTCAGAGATATAAATTTTGTTTCTATACTGACATCAGTCCAATTCAGGAGGGAGTTCCTGCTTAAACTCATTCACCCTTTCTCTACAGAGTCACAAAGTGAGTAAACACATCCTCTCTGCAGTCACGGCTTTATAGAGGTCAAGCTTCTTGAACTCATCCCCACTGCTACATAATTTTGTTGCACTTCTATCTCCTTATCACACAACAGCTACAGCTAGTGCAATTTCCTATTGGTGTCACACATCCAGGACAAAAAGAAGGCAGCGTTAGCAGAGATGACGAGAACTGTATGTAAGGTGGGACACGGCATCAACAAGTGACATAAAAACAGGAGAGGATTGAAATGGATGTGTCAAGTGCTTGGATCCCACACAGGTGAAGTTCTCTGGCCTACATTTAAATGGGGAAACCCTACAGCCAGAGGGCAGCTTTGCCTTCCTTTAAACTTCACGGGAACTTGTATGAGTCTCGTACAGTTTGGTTGTATGGACTGGAGAGAAGCTGAAGTTCAATACAGCCAGGAATACCAATAGCACCTCCGTGCTGCAGGGACAGAAGAGTCTGTTCTCAAGATAAAATGGGCTCAGCTGGAATACAGGGCATCTGGACACCTTATGACAAAGCTGGGTCACAGGACTTTTAACATCTCGCCCAGAAAAGGTAGCAAATATTTTTGCTCAGTTTCTGAGCTTTCACCAGCCAATCCAAACTAACTTTCCAAACTTCTAGAAATTCACCACCATGCAACTTCAGACATTTTACGCACACCTACTACAAACACATGCAGTACCACAAGCTCTGCTGTTTCAGGGGAAAAGCCCCTAGCCTAGCAAGACTTTAAAAAATAAGGCCAGCCCAACTTTTTTCTCCATGCAGGTAATCTCCAGACCCTTACCTGAACGACGGGATGGCCTCCGGTCGGTGCCTTGACTGCCCCTCGGCTCCCCTCCGTCTCATAGTGTGCGCGGTGGTGAGGCTTGGGCTGGACTTCGATCCGCAGCTCGTAGGAGCCGGACTGGCTGGAGAGAGGCCACTCGAGGGGTGGGAGCGACTGGACGGGCAAACTGGGCAGAGAGAGACCAGACAAGCTGAAGCCTTTCAGCACTTTATTTCCCAAAGCCCTGAGCTGTTTGTCTTCCAAGAACCCCATTGGGCTGCTCCTGCTGACACATTTGGGAGTTTGTTATTAATTTCAGTGACCACATGCTGTCCTGCTCATGTTTGATTGCAAACCTAGATGAAATTCAGGACAAACACAGTAATTTCTGTGTGCCCATCTCCTGGCAGAAGCACGGCACTTCCATGTTCTTAAATAGAGATATCTGTAGCAGTTGCATTATTTCAAAGATCCCCCTCTTTTATCTAACTTTGCTGCATGTCTTGAGTTTTGAACATAGGTAGTATGCACTGTGAAACATTATCTCCATTTGCCATTACTTATGAGTTGTGTAACTTAGTAACACTGAATGATTTTCACAATTAATAAGATGCAGAAGAATAAAGTGCAAAATAGTCTTTCCTGATAATAGTTCTCCTGTTATCAAAATACACAAGAGCTTACCATGTGAGATTAATACAATCAAACATACAATGTGAGCTTGCACTAGATTTTAACCAACTCCAACTTTGTGAGTATAAACTGCTGCCAGGACTGATCTAACAAGTCACAGTAAGTTACAATCTATGTGACTTCTTCTTCCTCTGGCAATTTGGGTTTCCCAGATCCGGAGCAGCACGGGGTAACCCCAGCGTGGAGACAACTGTGCTGACACGAGGGATGGCAGGGCTGACAGGATCCCAGATGCAACTCTAAATGGAGTCACAAATTTGGAAATTACCATTCTGGCCGACACACAACAAACGGGGTCCAAACTGGTGTGCTGCTGGGTGCTGCCAGCGCCAGATAATGGAGTTAATGAGGGTCATGCAAGTGACTGAGACTTTGGTTAGATGGCAATTAACAAATTAACAACCAACACTAAGTCACTTGGAGTGGAACGAATGTTCGGTTCGACTTGGAGCAGCGTGTTCCATTCTGACTTGGGAAATATTTAAAGTATTTTTACCCGTGATGGAACTTTGTAAGCAAGACATTCGCTGAATTTTAAAAAGCAACCAAACCATTCTCTTTAAAAGCAGCTGGATGGAATGAGAACATTTAACATTTATCAAAGGCTGTTTGGAATCTGCTCTTTATATAAACAGTTTGGCAAACTGATACGAATTTGTTGCATGACGTTGTACCAATGAACCACTTTGGTGATGTTTCTTCCAAACCCAGATCCTTCATCTCTTGGAGGGATTGGGCTCACATGAACCAGGGCTGTCCCTGAGCACTTAGCTTTGCTCTGCAGCAGGATCTGGCCCATGGGAGCACTCCCTAGGGATCATCATACACAGGACAGGGCATCATACCATGAGAAAACACACAACCAAAGAAGCATTACATACCTGCAGATAGGAATTGCTGGCATCAGTTGTTTTGTCCAGGATGGAGGAACCAACAAAATCGATTCTGGGGCTGAGTTTCTCCTGTCCTCCTGCTCGCAAGGCCCGTGGAAGTCAACAGTCTGAAAGACGTGACACGGAATGCTGTTTTTGTGGGAAGGCATGGACGAAGGGTCAGGGCTGGTTTTCCAAATTTTCGTGGGAACACCACAGGAAGGATCCGTAGGGAGGCTGTTCATAGCATCCATGGAAATAGAAGCGGTGGGCAACTGCGTGTAAGTGACTGAAGAGCTGTCTTCCCTCAGTGGGATGCGAGGAGAGGATTGTGGAGAGGGGGTCCTTGACTGTCGTGGAGAAGTGGAAGGCAGCTGAGTATTGTAGAGCTCAGTGCAAGAGTACCTCCGTTTTGCACCTGGTGACGAAGACCTTGAGTTGGGACGGGGTGATGGTGAGTGTTGTCCCAAGCAGGTTTCCTCCGTGATGCTTGTTCGTGGTGACATTATTGGAGAGGTTCTAGGAGAATAATGAGTATGGATGTTTTGAAACTGCGGACAAAGGTCATCACTAGGACCATTATTTGGTGAAACACATGGTGATGTGCAAGGAGATAAATTTGTCTCTGAAATGAAACTTGCAGAGGAGCCGCTACTAGCTGGGCTCAGACACAGTGGTTCTCTGTAGCCCTCAAAGCCAGGGACAGGCAGGGTAACCCTTGGGCTAGCAGTAGCTGAGTTTGACTGATGTTCTACCAATAGAACATCTGTGTCTCTGCTGCGGTAGGGACCCCCTGAATGAATCAGTTCAGGATATGGAGTAATTTCAATCCTAGGGCTCGGAGCAGAGGCCCCTGCAGTGTTGGCAGGGTTTGTAGGTGTTGTCCCTATGCTATCTGGCTGTCCATATCTGCCCATGGGATCTGCAGAAAGGCTAGAAAAAGGCAGGGGGCATGGCTTGAGGCCACAGTCCAAGACATCATGAGCGTATGCAACTCCAGAGGGTGGGCTGTTGGTTTTATGTGGAGTCGGTTCTTCTGGAAAAAGAAGGGTCTCTTTAAGGCTATAAATATTATTACAGAAGCTGAGCAATCATGGATTAAAATATGCATATTTATAAACTGATTGTGATCCGATATTAGGTAAATATTTGTTTAATTATTTTTAATTGCAATTAATGCTTGTGAAAAGTACTGGATTAAGAGCCAGGGAAGCTCAAGTGCTCAGAGCGGATGCAGCATGGGCAGAAGCACTGCAAACTCCTCCACGCTGCCCTGTCGGGCTCCCACTACCTGAGCTAGAGGGGTCACCTGGAAGGGTAGGCAGCACATCAGCCTCTGCCCATTTAGACGCGGGCCTTCCTATTCGTTTTGCCAACTATGCCCATTAGCATCAAATTAAATGTTGTGATGCCCATCAATTTTTGAAACCACATCATGAAACCGCTTTCAAATAGATCTACATAAAACCAAAAGGTTGAGGAACAGCTTTTGGTGAAAAGAGAAAAGTGTTTCTTACACAGTAAAGCCCAGCCAAAAAAGGTTTCATGAAACCAATGCTGAGTTCAAGCTCAGCATTAAAAAGTCAATTCTGTGTGAAGATTTGTTTGGCTCCATACAACGTCAACAAGTTTTGGTAACAGGTTTCACGTAAAAAAGCACCGGATGATCAGAAAACACATTCACAAAGATTTGTTAAAAAGGAATGAGAGAAAGAATCCAACCCCATGTTTACAGGCAATCACCTTCTAGTTTCAGCTCAGAGGAGGATTATAAAGTACAGAAAACCAGGTAAGTGTTTAGTGGAATCCTCACTCCTGGTACAAAAATTCTCAATTCTTAGAGATTCTCCATTTTGCAAACTGCCCCCAGACTGCAGAGCATAGGGATGCTTCTAGGCAAGAGCAGAATTCCCACCGGCATCACTGAGCCCAGCTCGGATCTCATCCCAGCACCCCACTGGCTGCTTAATGCCAGGGGCATCTGAGAGCAAGTTGTGCCAGGTATTCCCCGGGACAGACTCCTTGATGAACATCAGCTCCAGTAGTTTCCCTAGCCTAGGAGCTGAGTAATATTTATCATTACACAGGAACATGCAGGATATCACCAGGAGTTTTGTTTTTAAAGACTTTAATGTATCCAGCAGGTAACACTTGAAACAGCACAGTTTGAGATTATTTTGCTTTATCTGTTCAGCCTTGGGCACAGATCAGTATGTGTCATAGGCAAAGAGTTCTTTGGTTCCAACATTTTCTTTAAGTCCTACACGAGCCAGCATTTTCTCTGAGCAAAGGACCTAAAGCCAGGTAGGAGCCAACTGTACTTTCTGCAAAAGCAGCAAAAGGCCATAGTGAAATTTCTACAGAGATTATCATTTAATTTCAGGGGGGTTTTGGTATCTTTCAGTCTTAAATCCTTCTTAATGTGAAAGCAAAATCCTCCATAGATTGGGTCTGTAGTGGAAAGTTCAAAGCCATCTTTACTTTTTGATTATGAACCTGTTTTTCTCCTCCGAAGTGGCAGCATTTCCCCAGTCATTAGCTCCATTAGGGATTTTTTCTTAAAATTAACTCAGCTATAAGACTGTGTAAATGAAGACAGAGTCTCAGTGTGGACTACTACTACTACTTTCTGTGCTGAAAGCTTTGCAAAACCTGGAGAAAAATCCACTTAAAGAAAAATCTAGCAGGAAATGCTGAACTTTAGTGTTTATTGGACAACACCAGCCTGCCAACCAAACAAACCAACACACAGAATTTCTACGTGACAGGATCAGAGACAACTGGAAGAGTCCAGCTTGCAGAGTCCTTAAGGTTTCCTCTGGCTTTTAATCCCAGCACGTAGTTGCTTGGGGAATAGGGAAAACAGCAATGAGTAACTGAATTTTGAGCTGAACATTTTTTAGCACCGTTATCTCAGATATCAGAGCTTTGGCATTCACAGGAATTCACGTGCCATTCACATCACTCAAATTCTGTCACATCATGCCTAGATATTGGGGCTATGATTCACTGTGAATTAAACTCATCCCTCCTTAGGGCTCAACAGAGCAACACGCCTCCTCGCAGTCTCACAAAACATCCCTCCCACTGCTTTCAGGAGAATCATTCAGATTTAAATTGATGCAAGCGAGCAAAATCAGCACCAAACTGAGCTAAGATTGACATCAAGACTCGAGACGGGATTCACACAGGGATCAGTAATCGCATAAAAGCTCTCCAGACTCAGCAGCTTCACATCAAGGAACAGGCGCCCGTTTCAGTTCTCCATTCAACATACTACTGTAATAGCTGCCCCCACCGCACGTTAAACCCTACTATCTATGCCATTAGCTGCCAGGTAAATATACAAGAGGGAAATAACAACAGCTCCTCACAACGTATGTTATGCAGCGAAGCCAGCGTGTTCAGATTTGTGTCGAGGGGATGGGGGACGGCAACAACATATTTATGTGTGCATGTGTAATTTTTAAGCTTTTGTGAATAACAAACACATACACCCCACCTTTTGCTCATTAAAAAAAATCAGGCTTTAAATTATTTATATTTTTTTCTTTCTTTTTCCCTGAAATACTGTGTTATTAAGCAGTTTCAATAATAGCAGTTTAATCCTGACTATCCACCCTTCAAGAGGATCCATGCTCCAGATATTAATGACAGTATTTCAGCACAACAGCAAGCTGCAACACGACCGTGCCTTCATGCAGCATTCTTCCCAGAGCACTCCAAAGCGCTTCACAGGCCACGCAAGCCGGGATTGCTCACCCCTCGCTAGCCGGGAGCAAGCCAGGCAGGCACCCTTTGCCAAGCAGACAACACCCACAGCCTTCCTCAGAGCAAAAATATTTAGCTTCCCCCCTGCTATACACACGCTGATTATCGATAAAGCGGGTGGCAGCACTGGAACGTGGGCAGTGCTGCAGACGAGTATGGCTCGGCCTGTGGCTCGCGTCAGGTCAGGAGCCCCTGGGCTGAGGGTGGGGGCGGCTCCGTGCAGCCTGGAGACGCTGCCGGGCCCTGACGCATCGGCCTGGCTTCTGCAGGACCTGGGGCTTGAGGGTTTTTTTGGGAGATCTCCCGGGCCTGCGTAGCTTCAGAGCTACAATGAAATCACTGTCCCAGGCGCTGTTGCCCACGCCTGTGGCGTCACAGTCTGTTGCCGCAGAAACGCCTGTGATGCTACAAGGCAACACTCTGACTTCACCCAGGGAGGGAGAAGGGACGCTTGGGTGAAGCAGCGAGTGCTGCGTCCCCGAAGTAAACGGCTCTTCCACTGACAGCAGCAGCAGTTTTGGCTCATGCTTCAGCAGGAGCAGAACTGGCTGCTCAGCTTGCTGCTGATGTGCCCAGGATCCACTCAGGGAAGGGGAGGACGCAAGCCAACATCCCACTTCTCCATGCAAGTGCCACGGGAGTTTGTTTTCTCAAACAATGTCAGGAGACGGGAGGAAGGGGTCATGGAAAGGTTGTTCCCCTCCTGCTTTCCCTCTGCATTCACAAGCACCAGCCTGAACATGGAGCAGCCCCGAGCACGGCCCCAGGGATGGCAGCATAACCCATGGGTGCTTCTCCTCAGCGTGGGGAGGAAAAGCTGCCCCCATGAGCTTGGTTGGAGTGGCAGAAGCAGAGAACAGCCCGTCTGCAGGGCTCCCTGAGGAGGCGAGGGGCCATTGCATCCTGCTACAATGGGACCTTTATGATCAACAGACCTAGCACATGTGTTCTGCAAGAACTGAAGTAGTAGCTTTGCAACCTGTGTGTGGAAGTCCTGGCAACACAGCTTTGCTCCCGGTGTTGTGCCACCTTTAAGGATTGATCTGTTCCTGCATCCTAGCACACAGACAGAGCTCTGCTTGTGAATGATTGCCCTCTCCACTGCTTTTCTGATCGCAGCTGGACAGAAATCTCTGGCAGCGACCCAGAGCAGCACAGCACAGCTCCCCTGACACCCCTCTTTCTGCCCATGTCACTACAGGGCTTCCCCACCTCCGTTCACTTGGGCACTGCTCAGTCTCTCAGCCTTAGCTTTCACTGCTGACTCATCCTCTGATTCACTAACAAAATATCCTTCTTGCTTGAAAGGGAGTTAAAAGAAAGAAAGCTTCACATCCAAACAGCAGTGGTGCCTCCCCACATCCTCAGTCAGCGTCAGTGCAAACTGTCAGCAGACTGACTTCACTACTCCTCTCTGGTACCCAAGCCTCATGGCTAGCGAAGGCCTACCTCCAGGCCCTGGGGGAGGGATCGCATCCAAGCTGACAGCTCTTTATTTCCTGCTTTGTTCCTCAGTCTTTATTCAGTTAAAAGTTCACAAGATGATCTTTTCTCGTCTCACAATAGGAAATGGAAGCAGAGCTCTGTATGCTACCACTTTATAAATAAACAGCACACCAGCCCCTACAGACACGCAAATGCTGCAGGCAGCTCAACTAACCATCTGGTGGCTGGGCCACCTCCCCAGGTGCTCACATTGGAAGCAATTACCACGAAGAGCTAAAATACAGGTGAAAATGATCAAAAGATTTAAGTTTCAAAGGATTTAGCTTTTCACACACCTCTGAAAGAGGAAAACCTGTACAGAGGCCTGCTGGGCCCAGGAGATTTCCGAAGTCTGGCCCACTGCACGCCACTGCGTGCACACATGGGTTTGCAGCGGCCCACCCTACGCTGTTTGTTAAACAAGGCAGCAACTTCAAAGCCACTCAGTCAGCCAAATGTGACCTTGCCAATTAGCATGAAATTAGGGAATAACAGATCACCAGAGCAACTGCGTTCCACAATGGGTTCATACAAATCATCATCTAAGAAAAGCTAAAGATAGCCGTGTGCGGGACAAGGGAGCCAAGGGAATGCAGGGGAGAAGCTCAGTTTTGACCTCACACCCATTTGCTGTGATTTAAATGGAGTTACTTATTTGCATAAGTAAGACAGTCCTAAATTTTTCTAATTACTTATTTCAAGGCCAGTCTTGTCAGGAGCTTTTTTGCGTTTTTCAAAAGCTGAGTATTCTGATATTTACTCTCACTGCCTGGAAGCTCAAAGTGAAAGTTGGTTTCCTGAGTGAAATCTGGTATTCTCTGTTACATGTGCATATTTGTTTCCTTACTGTACAGCTGCTGCTGAACACTGTGTCCTATGTTACCGAGGCAGTTACCAGCACTGAGCTGCAAGCATTTTACTCCTTTTAATGGCTTTGTATTGGGGAGAAACATAAGAAATGAGGCAATCAAATCATACGGCATTTGACAACTACAAGAGGTAGCAATGTCCCTACAAGCCTATCTACATAAAAACAAGCATTTGGAAGAACATTAATATTTACAGCTGCTCCCTGCTTCCCCTCTCTATATTATATATACATAGCCACTTGCTTGTTGAAGATTTTTATTGCAAGATGCAATGTAAAGGCTGCCAAGCTACAGCAAAGGCTTGAGTCTATGAGCAAATCCTCCTTCCAACTGCCACTCTCACCTGTTGTCTTAGGATGGGATTTGTCTGGAATCTTAAAAAAAATTGGGTTTTGTTTGAATTTTAAGTTTCAGAACCCCACTCAGAGGATCGCTTCTCAGAAGGGTTAACCTCAAGTATCAAAAAATAAAAAATAAAAATAAAAAAAATGCTAGTGTTATCTATTGGTGGCTCAATCATCCCATGGTGAACACAAGAAAAATACAAGATCTGACCTGCAAAAGCAGAGCAGAGGTCTGGTTTTCAGGTTTTTTGTCTCTCATAGTGGAGAGACTTTATGGAATTAGTATGGAATAACATACAAAACATTTGTTAGAACACATTCATCAGGGAATCCTATTTGCAAGAGCTAGTTCAAATTCTCATTTAGGATCTGCCATTCCTCTTGCAGAGGAGTTGTAACCTTGCCGGGACGTTCAGCAGGTGCAACTACTTTCTGTCAATCTCTGAGAAACAAAGATATTCAGCAACTTTCAAATTTGAAATTAGATAAAACTTGGGATACCACTAGCAATGCCTCCGCATGTCTCTTTGAAGGTCATGAATCTAACACATAGTTTAAAAGGACAGTAAGCATCTTCCACGCCCAAGCAAAACCATGACTGCAACCTAGCAGCCAGGACACCCGCTTTGCACAATTCCCAAAGCCATTCACCTGGGCGCTTCTTGGAGCTCAGCCTGCTAAAGGCAGACGTCTGGTTTGAAAATACCATGGAGAAGATAGCTAATTAAAGTCTGGCAAGTAAGGGTGAAAGTAAAAGGCACATGGAAAATGGCACTGTGTACAACACTCCTGCTTATGGAAATGGTTGGCTTAAAGAGGAATATCTAATATTAATAATATTGACCGTAGGATTTTTATTTACCCTTTTTTCCTCTGTTGCTTTTATAGCAGTCCATGTTCCTGTTGTCTCAGGCACACATAAGCACTGCGGAATGCCAACTGCTTTCAGTAAGAATATTTCTGGCATTTCCATGGCAACAAGTTGTGATATAGATCCTACTTTTAAAACACAAGCTTAGGTGGATACTGTCAAATCACAACCTTTTAAAAAACTGTTTATCAGGAATAAACTTGTGTCCCAATCCATTTCTAGAGCCTTGGATTTCCATTTGTTTCATTAACTATTTTTTTAATTACTTTTAGCATGTTTGCAGAGATTTGTTATTACAGGACTTGTCGTGAGCAGTGGGTGGAGCTGCCCAGACTGAGGAAACCAGAGCCTCTTTCAAACGGGCTTTGAACGTAGGAACCAGACTCAAATATGGGGATCCTCGCTCAGACACTCCTATGGTTTTGGTTCCATTTTGAATCCTCCCTGAAAGGGCCTTGTTTTCCTAACTGCAGTTCAGATGAGGCCAGAATCTCACATGAACAACAAGCATCTTTTACCACCAGCATGTGGATAAAGCCCTTCCTCAACATTTGAACATTTTCTGTTCTTGTGTAAACATGCTTTAATCTTTTGTACATTAAAGGTCACGGATGTATACTGGATTGCTTACAGACTCAAGCTGGTGCCTTTTCAAAGAAAGAGAGAATGTTCTCCAGATTACAATGCCAGTATATTCGGCTGTGATTTTTTTTTATGCTAATGATTTCCATCTTTGGAACAAACAAAATTACTACTAATTATGGTTTCCAGTCATCCAAATGTGGAGAAAGCAAGCTCAAGAAGGAAGTTACTTCTACTACAAGCGTATACTGCTCTGCATTTATGCGGTTGAGAAGATTAAACTTTCTACCCCCCACCTACGCACTGTTATATTCTGTGGAACTTCCCACCTAAGGCCTCACAGCAATACTCTCTATTGCAAAGACATGAAAAAAATAGTATCTGAAACTTTCACTGACCTCTTCCTATCATGGATCTATTTTAGCATGGTTTGATCTACATTAATCCTTAAAAGAAAATTCAGCTTTGGACACTGGATGACATTAGCCACCCTAACTCAGCTGCCATGCTGGTGCATGGTTGTATATGTAAACATGGTGCATGTTTGAACACTTAAAGACTAAAATTCAGTAATTGCTATCCATTTTGCTAACAATGCCACAATTCAGGCCTATTGGGTCTCCTCCACCTGCACCATCCCCTAGGAACACAGCATCTCTTTCTTCAAACGCCCTAACAAAACACCACCTCTACTGTGCAGAATCAAAACGAGCATGTCTTAGAAACGACATCCTAGAACTTCTTTCCTCTGGGTCCTGTCTCTTTCATCTGGTTTACACAGATATGTATTTTATGGAGCTGGAAGTTTCACTTTTTAGTATTATTAGCGGACAGAATTGTCATTTAGAAAGTCAGGGAGCACTTGTCACAATACTTTTAGTACCACAGACTTGCATAAAGTCAGGAAAGTAGGAGAACAACCTGTCACTTTAAAAAAAAACTTTTTTTTTTTTTTTTTTTTCAGTTTAACTAAAGTTTATGACATCTGAACCCAAACTGGCAACCAGCTCGGCAGGGCTCCCTGCCACCCCAGCATGCTGGGCAGCCCCACGCCAGCTCACTAACTCTCCTCCTGGGCAGGGAGCTCCCAGCGCACCCTCTGCCGCCGTGAAGATGGCCACAAGGAAACCAACCGAGCCGGACGCTTCTCCTTCCCCAAGCCCTGCGATCCGCGAGGGCAGGACTTTGTCACTACCAGGCGAGTCCCAGCATCGCTCCGACCACCACCGAGGCACCGCCGCCTGCTGCAGCCCGGACGGGCGCGGCCAGAGCGGCCCCGCATCCATCACCGGGAGGCAGCGGGGCACCGCACCCAGCCGCCACCCCGGCCAGGGGCTCGGCGGGGCAGGCAGGGGCCGGCAGCAGCCCCGGCCCCTTCCTTTTCCCCCCGGCCCGGTGCCCGGGGGCCGCTGGGTCCGGCAGCGGCGGCCCCCGTCGGGGCGAGGCGGCGGCGCCCGGCTCCTCACCAACCTTCGATCGGCTTCAGGTAGTCGTAGTCGAAGAGGATGGAGAAGTCAAACTCCTCCTGGGGGCTGCCATCCCGGGCCGGCCCGGGGCCCCCTTCCTGCGGCTCGGGCTGCGGAGCCCGGGCAGCGGCGCTCATCGCGGCCAGAGCCCGGCGGGCAGCGGCGGGGAGCCCCGGAGGTGGCCTTCAACAGCGAGCTGAGAATTACAGGGGATGAGAGGGGAGAAAAATAAAAGAGAGAGAAAGAAATAAAAGAGGGGAGGGGAGGAGAAAAAAAAAAAAAAAAAAAAAAAGGAAGTAAAGGGAAAAACCAAACTCTCGCAGGGGTCGCGCAGAGGCCGGCGCGGCTGCCCCCGACGGCGGGGTGCGGGTGAGGAAACCCTGCGGCGGCCCACGAGGGGATGGCGAGATGAGCAGCGGCTGCTTCCTGCTCCCGAGCAGCCACCTGCCGCCCGGGGCCGCCCCCACGGAGGAGGAGCCCGGCCCGGCTGCACCGCACCGGCCCCGGGGAAGGGTGGCCCCGGCCGGGATGCTGGTGGCTGAGCGGAGCCCCTGGGAGGAGGAGGAGGAAGGAGAGGGGAAGGGAAGAGCGGGGAAAGGGAAGAGCAGAGAAACGGCCTTGCACGGTGCTGGGGAGCCCCCATTGCCTGAGCTGCTCCCTGCCCTGTTACCCCAAGGCTTGCTGCTGAAGTTGGCAGAGGCTGCAGGCAGCTCTGGTGCTGCCCTAGCCTCCTCCAGGCTTCACACATCCCGGGCCATGTGCTCCTTCCCCTCGCCACAGGCAGGTTTCTGGGAGCATCTCCTGCAGGCACAGACTGACCTCCCTTCACTAGAACGCCTTTAAAAACTCAAAGCCCGTCATGCATAAGGCCTCTGTTCTTCCCTGCCTTGCTCACAAACAGCGTTTCACCCAGTGGGCCTCGCAACCTTCCCTGATGACCGCAGCACCAGTGCTGCCAGCTTCCCTGGGTACCCCTCGGCCACCTGGGCTACATTGGCTGCATTCATTGGTCTGCCCCGGGCACTTCCAGGGGCTGGTCACCGCCTGACAACAGCCCTCTGCTCCTCTGATAGCTACTGCTACCAGCAGGCTTCTCTCGTGGGTACCTGGAGATCCTAAATTTGTGTGTTTAGAGCATCTGTGGTCAGAAGGCTCTGTTCCCTCGCTTACCTGTTTGTATGGTTCTCTTTATTACTGAACAGAGTGCTGTCACTGGGTCTGTGGCTTTGAAAAACACTCTTAGGCTGTAGACAGGGTAGGGAGGCAAAGGCAGAGAGACCAAGATCATTAAAAAGGTATTTTAGTGTTTACTTCAACTTTTTTTATTTGCTAAGCCTAAAAAAAAAAAAAAGCCTACAAAACTGACACTAAGATACTGGCCTAAAGTCTGTTTCATAGCTCACATCAGCCAGGATCTCTATGTTGAGGCTTACAACCTGCCACCTTCATCACTAACGTGGCCAGCCACGCCATCACCTTCTCATCGCATTTTTTTGCACCATCCTTTGCCAGTTTGGAGTGCAAGAACTGGGCTTCTGTGCTTTGAAGCCACTTTTTACGCTGAGCTGCTGAGGAAGCCCACAGCAAGCCCTGTACCACCCAGTCATCCAGCGGCAGCTACTGGGACATGTGAGAGGCACCTATTGGTGACTGGAAACACTGCACCAGGCTTTCCGGTGTGAAGGGAGAGTGAGGGTAACTGCAAGGCCTCTCTGCTTCTGTGGCTGCATAAAGGCAGCTGGGGAGCAATCAGCCGGGAATTAGGCCTTTATGGCATTCATTCTTTACCTGAAAGTGGCAAGGGTTAGGGAAAACAAACTTACAGAAAGGGCAGGAGATCCGGCAGACCTGATGGGCTGGGTTTTTTACTGAGGTGTTTACAGGAGATGGTTAGCTGGAAATACTGGGATCCCTGCTGGTATGTTGTGTCTATACATGTACCGCTGGGGCGCAATTTGAACAGGGAAAGGAAAGCTACTAGTCCACATTCACAGCCACCAGCTTAACAAGTCATTTCACTGCAGTCAGTGCCAGGTTTTAACTCAGCAGAGACTAAGAGGACAGTATTTTTTTCTCGTGAACGCACAATATATGTAGTAATACAATAGCTTCCTAGGACCAAGCTATTTGAACTTTCTCCTGCGCACCCTGCCAAAGCAGCCAGGAACAGCAATTAGCTGGGTTTCCGCGTGGTCAGCAGGCAGCTTTGTGTGTGCACACACGCGCATGTGTACAAGTGGCGTGAAGAGCCCACAGGCTGTGTACGTCTCCCTTGGTGCCACGCAATGCTGCTTCCTGGCCCGATGTGGCTGCTTGCCTGGTGTGGGGACTGCTGAAGCCTGATTTGAAAAGGATCCAGTGCTCTCTCTGTGGTCGAGCTGGAGACCACAGTTAAGTCTACCTCATCTGCTGCAGCGCTTCTTAATACTACACGAGGCGCTTGCACTCTGTAGTTTCTTACTGGTTCGGCCAGAGACGGGGCTCTGCTGCCGCCGGGCACAGACCGGGAAGCCTGCGCAGCCGGTGATTAGCGGTCTTGGCTACTGGCATTCAGAAATGAGGCCACCCCAGGAAGCTGCAGATGGGGGTGAGCTCCTACCCTCAGGAACGTGCACGGGGAAAACAGGCTGCCAGCTCCCTGGGGAACATGTGCGGCTGTCTGAGGGCTCGATTCGTTCTGAACTGTTTAAATTTGAAGAAAAAAATATATTAAATTGGTGTATTTATGTATCTGTTCTAAAATGATGCTTACCATTTGCTGGAGCACTAGCCTTTTATCATTAGCCCTTCTATTTAAAATTCATTAGAAAAACTAAATATACTTGCTGATCTTGGCTTAGCACTAAAGAGAGCTGTCATCCTTCCAGTTAACAACACATGGAGCACGATTGGATAGCATCATTTATATTAGCCACAAAAAGAAAATATGTAAATGATAATATTGGCTTTTTTAAATAAGATATGGGTGACTGGCAGGAGAGCATGGGGAAATGACCCCAACTTCTGCTAAATCTTTATCCAATCCTTCATCCTATATTTCCTAGCTTGCCTGCAATCCGTTAAGAATGTGAAGTTTTAAAGTTATCCTTAGCTACTCCTAGAATTAGTAATATTCCACAAATGGAAAAGGTACCTTCTGCTTTCCAAGAGGACCATGTCATCTGAAATAGCTTCACTGCTAATTCATTGAATCATAAATTCTGACACTGGCGAGGAATTAGGGTGACAAGACAGCAATGAGAGAAGTGTTAGAGAAACGTAGGAATTAGCTCAGCTTGTAGGATTCAACTTTTTTTTTTTTTTTTTCTCCCAGCAGACAACCTGACGGATGTCAAGGAGCAATAGCCACCAGGCACACAACTGACTGCGTTCCTCTGCTCCCTTCTGCAGCTCACAGGGCACATGAGGACATTGGTCCCATATGCCCACTGAGCAGTATCATATAGGAATTGCAGTTTCCACAGACTCTGAGTGTGTAGAGGTGTGAGTTATAATGTTATACCCTGTGGGCTGCCTTGGAACCTACCAATGTGTTATTTTGAGCAGAAGCGGTCCAAATCCACAAAATACAGATCTGGCCTAAATAGAAATGCATGAAACCATTACTAGGTGCAAGCAGCTGCAGAATTCAGATCAAGTGACAGCTGTAGCTTTTGGAGACCTCCAAGGACTGAGCACAGTTTCACTGAGACCCAAAACACGCTCTTGAGCCAACAGCGAGAACATTATAAAATGTTTAAGTTGTAGCTGTTACAGCTACATAACTTAAAAATACTGCCCTCAGCCTGTCGTTAATAATTAGCAATGGAGAAAAGACAGGAAAACTACTAGGCTTAAGTAGTGCATGGACTCTTCTGCTCAATGCATGCACTCAAAAGGCATCCAGCCACTCCAAATCAAAGGAAAAACCCAAACAATGTGACAAACACTTCCTAATGCTTGTTTTCCATTAAGGCTGGAGAGAAAGGCTAGAATACAGCGTCCAAGGACCGGAAATACTAGCTGCTTTCCCTAATTCTCAGTCTTTTCCATATCAGGAACACTTCCTTTCTGTAAGGCTTCTCCATGTTTTCTCCTTTCACTGCTCTCAAAAGGCGACGCAGCCGCAAGCCCCCAGCCTAGCTCACAGCTCCGCTTGGGCCCATGGCACCCACGTGAGAGCTCTGGGACTCAGCACCAACTCCTATCTTTCTGCAAAGCCGTTTTCATCAGCCAGAAAGGTGTTTCAAGAAGTTAAGCAAAATCTGTCCTTGGCAGCATTAACAAAAATTGCAGCCACGTATACTTGCAGCAGCCTCTACACAGAGCAGAACTGGAAATACATTGTGCTGCCATTTCAGGGAACTGGAGAATGGAAGGAGTCCTTTTCCACATAGTTGGATCAGTGCTTGCCCTTGGCAGGGCTTTGCTTTAATAAACTTTAAAAGTATGTGAATACTGGACTACCTAGATACTTGGGGATGAGAAGTCCAAAAACAAAGCTAAGAAAGAGTATTTTCTAGTGTAATACAAACTATGATTTAAAAAGTGCTTCACGTACTTCTCAGTGTTTAAATTCACTGCAGATCTAATTTATCATTTCCAATTTTCAGTTTCTACTTCTACTGTTCCATTGTATTTCCTACACCAATAACTTCACTTATGCGAGTGGACAATGTTCCAAGCTGAAGAAAGCTTTAGACAATCTTCTCAGAAATATGGTGACTCTGCTAATTATTACGTGGACCACATGAAATGTAACTGGATCTGTAAAACTGTATTTTAAAGCTTCATATTAAACATTTTAAAAGAAAAAGAAGTTGAGAAAAATGTATTAAAAATGCTGCACAGCTATTTAGCAGCTAAAACCCAGAGAAAATACAAGTCAATACTGTCTTAAAAAATCTGGGAGTTCTAATGGTGTATGTGGCAAGCATTAGAAATTTAACAGGCAGCTAAAACTTGTAGATGGACTTAATCCAAGGTCTTTAAAATGAGCTCAGACTCTGAGTGACTGGTTGCTCAGTCTGGAGTGTGGGGAGGGCTATTAGAGGAAAAAAAAACGAGAGCAGGGAGAAATATTCTGGTACTTCCTTTAAAAGACACACATGCACACGCTACTATTCAATTTTGGGGTCAGGTTGAGTCAGAGATATTACCCCCCAATTTTAGGCTTAAAGTGGTTTGGCAAGAAAGGACAATGGAAAAATTGCTCATATCTCCGTGTTCCCATTAAGTTCTGAAGTCTGCTGTGCAAACCAAAGGAATGCACATATCATAGTTTAAAAAAATAGATTAAGCCAGTAGTGGAAAAGAAGCTCTAGGATATTATTATCCTTGGCTATTTCCAAAAAATGAATGATGAAACATTTCAGTTAGAATATCTATTGGAATGTCATAAAAGAGTGCTCCAGTTATGTCAGTGTCCCATCTGTGAATGTGATTTCTGCCCTGTAAGAGAGACTCTGAAATGATTCACTGACTGCTAGCTGGTGTAACTGTCTCGCCATGCATGCTTACCCATAAAAAGGGGCTACCTGGAGCAACGGAGCAGCAAACGATGTGGGAAAACAGGATGACACGGGGACTCATTCGCCTGATGAAAATCTCTGCTGTGTCTAGTACGTCCTGCTGACAGTTGCAGAAGCACAGCACAGGGGAGCAAAGCTGCTGAAGCATCCTTTTGCTAACGGCGTTAGGCCATGCAGTCTTCATCCCCCAGTCTGAACCTGCTCTAATCACAAAACTGGGCTAGAGCCCACAATTATTAACCTATCTTTTACACACCCTACATTAATGAGACTTCTGCACTGTGCTGTGGGTGCAGAAATCCTCCCAAACCCAGAGCCTGATCCTGAAAGCGCCACGTGCTATTCACTCCTAGCAGTTTCATGCAGCTTTTTCTCTGGGGACAGGTTGGGAGCGAGACATGAAGGCGAGTCGCTGTCAGACTCCACTCCCATCGCTGCTGTGCCGTGGACAGAAGCAAGCATTTTGCCTAAGGGAAAAACACATGCCTGGGCCCAGGAGCATATTCTTTCTGGAGTGTCTCCAGGCTGTGTCGTGTAGCTGACTGCACTGCTTGTCTCGCTACCGTGGTCTCAAATATTTGATCTGGAAAAAAAAAATCAGTACTTTTCTTTTTGGTTGGTGACTGAAGGGCTCTGGGGAACATCCGCTCCTGGGGAAAGCAGGGATGCATAATAACGGAAGAAATTGTGGTAGGTGCCATCAGAGCTCAGCCCTGTGCTTTGGTACACCACTGCCCTACAGGAGGTAAGAGCATGAGCTTGCCAACACCCAGAAGAGCAAGAAGCCTCCCATCTTCCCCATTCCTGCTTTCTCTGCAGCAAAATAACTTCTCTGTGGTGTTGTGAGAGTGACTAAGAGCAGCTGAGGTGCTCAGGAGAGAGGGAGTTGTGGCTGGAGGAAGCCGAGGAGCAGGAGGCAAGGCAATGGCCTGATCCTAAGGCGGTGCAAAGCCAGTCGGAGTCTTTCCATTGGCGCTAGCGAGTGCTCGGATGAGCCCTTTTGGGCGTACGCGTTAACGAGTGTGTTTTGGCAGGTGCCTGGGGAAGCTCGCTAAGGCAGGAGAAAATAAACCAGCCGCTGCTAAGAGCCCTTCAAACGCCTCCTACCCGGTAGCCCGAGCATCCCCTCCGCCGGCCCCGGCAGCGCCCGAGCCTGCGGCTCTGAGTCAGCGGCCGGCGGCCGGGCCAGCGCTGGCGGCCAGGGGCGGGAGCGGGCCGGGAGGCTGCGGGGCCGGGCGGGACCTAAAATGGAGCGAGGCCGTGGAAAAACGTCCCCCCCCTCCTCCGCCTCCCGCCCCTCTCTCGGCACAGCTCCGCGGGCCGGCAGCCCGCCGCTGTTTGAAAACCGCAACTCACCTGCGCTGCCCCCGGGGGCTGCGGGAGCGGGGCGAGCAGCCGGCGGCCCCCCACCTCCATCCCTGCCCCGGCTTCCCCAGCGGTGCCTTCCCCCGGGGAGGGCTTTTCCAGCGCGGAGCATCCTCCGCTTGGACCCGCTCCCGAGAGCTCCGGGCACGTAGCCCCCCCTCCCCACCGGCCAGCCCTTCCCGGAGCCTTGTCCCACGCCCCATAACCCCATACCCCATTACCCCATACCCCAATTACCCCATACCCCTTAACCCGCTCCGCACCCCCCCGTGGGGCCGCGCCCTGCCCCAGCCCCGCAGCCGCGGGGATGGGATCAGGGGGACCCCGCGGAGGATGCCGCAGCCCCTCCAAGGCGGCGCCAGGCTCTAGGAGAGGGACGGGGGACAAGGGACAGCGGCCAGGGGCCATCTCCGCGGGCTGCCGGTTCGGCCCCGGAGCGCAGCGGGGCCCGCAGCGCAAAGTTGCGCACCGCGCAGGGGGCGCGCACCGAGTGCTGGCGGCAGGGGCGGCTCCGCCTCTCGCCGCGCTTAACTCCTGCATCCACCGGCACCGCCACCCGCAGGGGGGCCGGGAGGAGCGGGGGCAACGAGCCCCCCACCAACCGGCCCTGCTGCTCCCCCCTGGGGGGCTCCGAGGCCGGGGGCAGCCGGGGGCAGCCGCGGGCACCCCCGCGCAAGCCCCGCGCAAGCCCCGGCCGGAGCCCAGCGGTGCCGTGGAAGCCGCCGGTGGTGCCCGGAGATTCGGCCGTGGGCAGGGGGTGGAAGGGTTAAGCGGCCCGGGGGGTGTCAGCGAGCTCCTCGGGTGCTGGCTTGCAAGAGGAGTCCCTCTGGCTGAGGTTTAAAGGAGGGTTCTCCAGGCAGCTTTGCAGCGCCTTCACAGAGCACGCTTCAAATCAAACCCAAACCTAGCCCCGTCCCTGCCCCGAGGGACCTTGTCGCCCTGAAAGCCCTCCTGCCCACCCGGCCGAGCGAGCCGAAAGCCGGCAGGAGGCACCTGGTCCGCGGGGAGACCCCCGCACGGCCCTGGGAAAGGGAAAGGCACAGGAGGGCACACACGCAGCACACAGACACGCAGCACCCAAATAAGACCCTACCTTGATCCATAGACCTCATGATGTGGTGGTAATGTACCAGCCTGCAGGCAGTTTCTCTCTGCATCAGGAATTTAAAAAATAAAAATAAAAAATAAAAAATTAATCAATAGAAGGGAAAAAAAAAAAAAAAAAAAAAAAAAAAAAGTCTTCTTTAAACCATGTTCAACCAGTGTCGCCCAGACAGTGGGAACCCCTCTTGCTCGCCTCCTCCGTAAGTGTTTGGAGGTGCAAAGAGGGATCCGAACTGGGCTGAGCTTGTTCCTGAAGTGAAGTCAGTTCTCTGCTCTGAGATGAGGGTTACTAGAGAGGGAAAGGCCACTTCCTTCCCTGCTCCGAGTGTTTATAGTCTTTGAATGCTGTAAAATAACGGGATTCCCTCACTGTTTCCTCCTGTTTATCCCAGTGCCATGGAAACTCCTGGATGGCCGCCATCTCCCAAACTGAGGGCTTTCCTGCAAGCTTCACACTCAGGAATCCATGACGTCTCCAGCTCCGGGCCAAGGCAGCTCTGCGGCTTTCTCAGTCTGCAGCACAAGCACTTAATTGTTGAGCAGAAAGTTAGAGAGCGAGAAAGAAAGAAATATGGATGATGTTAAAAATCCCAGTGTGTGCTTTTTAAACAAAACTTGCAGGCACTGCAAAGCCTTTCAAAGCAACGGGGCTTCTGTGCAGAAGTTTTCCTTCTTCCCAGCAGAGACAAGCTTGGGCTGCTGCTGCTTTTACCTTTGAATAAATCATTCAGAAAACTCAGGTCCCAAGCTTATATTTACATCTTTTAAATTTGCCAGCACCCTATTAATACCCATCTTGTTACTGGCACAGGCTTTGGCTTCTAATTACCGCTGCTTCAGTTCTTCACGGAGAAGATGAAAAGAAAAAAAAAAAGTTAATTTGTTTAGTGGCATTTCACAGACCTCTCTCTGTTTCTATTTTTAGATCCATTCAGAAGAGAGAGGAGCAACCCCATGGATTTCCATTGATACACGTGGAGCTTAGCAAGAATGAAATAGCCAAGGAAGCCTCTGAAACCAAGACAACCCGTGTGTGTTTACACATACTATGTATAAACAGGAAAATAAAGTGAAAGAAAACAGGAAAATAAAGTCAGAGATGTGAACCGTGTGGTGTCTCCCAACGTATAGTTTTCACTGGCGTGTTAACAAGCATCTGCCTCTTGATTCTGTACGGGTTCAGTGCCTGCATGCAACTGGACTTGCATATATTTTTTTCCAGAAGCGATCACGAGCTCAGATATGTAAACTGCTGCCTCGGGGATCGGGAGAGCTCTGCAGCTCCTCGGCATTCGTGTCTAACCCCACCGAACGCTGCAACGTACCCTGTGAGCCGGGGTGGCTGCCGGGGTCAGCTGGAGCCCTGGGCAGCAGCGGGGAGTGAGTCACTGCACAGGGACTTGGCCCGGCGCTGCACGGAGGGCTGGCTGGCACCCGCACGGCGTTTCCATTTTTCACTCTCTGAGTCCCAAAATCGACTCGAAGGAGGTATCACAATCAAACTTTCTGCTTCTCTAGTTTGTTGTCTTGCAGGCTAGCAACTGCAGGCAGGCCAGGGAAACTCAGCGCACCTCACTTTCCTAGCCTTTGTCATTTTTGGACGTGCAGAGGCGGAAATACCTTCCCCAGCTCCTCGCCCTGTTAATGCAATGTGCTTCCACTGAACCCTGAAGGTGCCGGGGAGCCCCCTCCCGTGGCACAGCACCATCACCCCGTGGTGCTGAGTGGGGCTCGCAGCGAGCACCAGCCCCCCCAGGCAGGGACCGCCCCTCTTGCACACCCACCTGCTGCTCAGGGGGCTTTTAGGGAAACCTCCTCATCCTGCAGAGGCCAAGCCTCGTGACCCCACTGCTCTCTGAGCAGCAAAGCTGGTTGCAGACCTCGCTTTTCGGCTGCTGTCGAGCAGAGGTCTTCCTTTGCATTGCACCCCGCACAGTGAAGCCACCACAGAGCCCCAGGCACGCAGTGCAGTGCTGGGGGATGGAGCAGCCGGCAGGGAAGCACCAAAAAACAGCATCTCACACCCAACCTCATTCTGGAGGATTTGTCCTTTACAGCCAAGGGCTGTAGCACAGCCCTGATGTTTAGAAGAGAGATCCTGCAACCCCCCTGCACTGGCCCCGAAAGGTGGGTGTGAGTACACCCCTGGACCCCCAGCTCTCCTGCAGGATGGGGCCAGTGCTGCTGCACCCAGCAGCTCTGCTCCTTTTCAGAGAGTGGAGGTTTCACACCTATACCCAGTTTGGCACATGCTCCGAGCCAGTTTAAGACCAGATCCACCATTTGCATCACTTGAAGCAAAGTCAGAGCCACGTGGTTTCTATTTCCAAACATTAAGGGGGCGATGAGAGTACTGCCTTGCTTGGAGAGAAGTGCAGAATCACTATTTTTGCACGACTTGCAGCCCCACGCCCCTAAACTCCTTACCATGGCACTGCCCGCTGCCCCAGCATCACCCGCTGTGCTTGCACTGGGAAACGCAGAGAGGGACTGGGGAGGGGGCTTCAGGCAGGGGGATGCAACAGAGCCAGGGTACAGGACCACAGCCGGGGCAAGCAGATGGAGCAGATGGGTACGGGGGGGGGGGGACGACACAGCCTGGGGGAGGGCAAGGGCACCGGGCCCTGCCAAGGGTATCCCAGAGTGAGCGGAGAATGGGCGACCCCAATGGAAAGCTTCGCCTCATCCCACGCTGAGCTATAATCGGGGGAGCAGTCACGGCTCAGCGGTTATGGCACACAGGTTGGCTTCCCTAGTCTGGACCGTTTAAAAATACAATGTCTTTCTTTTAATAGCTCAGTTTGATCGGCTCCCGCTAGTTCACATGACAGGGTTTTCCTAAAATATCTTCTTCCACCAAGTTTTTTCCAACTTAAAAATGCTGAATCCTGCTACCCAAATTAAACTCAGTGCAAGGCGAAAAAAAAATAAATAAAGAAAGAAGTGAAAGAGGGCTGGCGGCTGCCTCCGGACTGCTAGCATTCCCCAAACCAGCATATGACACAACTGTAAGATTTCCAAGGCTTTTGGAGAGTTCAGCAAGAGAATCGTGTCCTCCACTGGCTGCAGCTTCCCCGCTGAGTTAAACTTTCCTGACGGAACCTTTCTCCATCTGGCTCCGGCTCGCAGCGCGTTGTGAGCGGCCGCGGAGGAGAAGGGGGATATAGTTCAAGTCTTATATAACTGTGCAGGCTGGATGCGGGGGCAGAGACTTTCCCTAGAAACGAGAGATTTTTATATATATATAGTTATTTTTAGCTTCCTTTTCAAAGGAAGGCCAAATACCTCCGACTTTCCTTTGCTTTCTTATTTTGGTATCACTAAGGGATTTTATTTTTGGAGGTAGGGAGCTATTAATAGCTAATATTTATAACTATTTATTCCCTCTTTAGGAGAATACTTCCTCTTCCTTTCAGGGGCATATTTTGGACAGCGTCCCTACCCCCCAATATCAGACCCACCTCCCCACCTTGCGCACAGCAGCCCCCAGGATTTACCAAGAGGATGCCCGGCTTTGGGGGATGGAGCAGAGGGGAGGGAGCACATCTCCCAGCCCTGGCCTGCAGGCAGGTTTGGAAACCACTGCTGTCCCCGAGAGCAACCCATCCTCAGTGCCGGGCGCCCAGCCGAGGAGGCTGAGCAAGGAGCTCGCTGCCCGCGAGAGGAGAGCTGCGGGTGGCTGGGGAGAGCCAGGAGCTGGCCTGAGGAGCGGGGAGCTGGGTCCTAGGGGACCCGGCATCGCCCCGCTGCACCTCCTACAAGGGAATGCTGCTGCCCTACCAGCTCCACACTGTTGATCGGCAATAAAAATGAAATAGCTTTTTAAAAAAACACAAATTCTCATGCTCTCCAGGAGATAAGACATCAAGGCTTCCTGAGGATGTGCTCTCAGGCCACTGGGGCAGCTGCCCGGAGAGTTTATCATAATAGACTTCATGGAGACATCTCTGTTTTCCACTTGCAAAGGTATTTCAGGCTCACAGCAACAATAAGTATTTTTGACAAAAGCTGATCACCCTTCCAAAGTAAATACAGTTTTACCAAATCTGCCACGACAAACGATGCACGACGTGTTGCAGGCCGTAGGCAGCCTGGTGCCCGAACACCACTTTTAGGCACCTGGGTGTTGTCACCACACCTAGCCCGGGCTCCCAGACCGAGCCCGATGGACCCAACAATTCACCAGCTGCAGCTCAGCCTGCTTAAACAGTGGTAACTGGCATCTCCCTCTGTTTTCATAACAGTCCTGGAGCATCGTGACTACAGAAAGCAGGGTACCAGCTTACTTCTGACAATGCACTTGTCTGAATAACATATTCACTCACTCAATTAGGTTACAAACGGAGTGTCTGATCTTGTAATGAGCTCCACGTGGCCCGGGGAATCCACCCACATACAGCTCCAAGAGATTGGAACTAGAGCTGCTTGAATTTTTCCCATCAGAACATTTTTTCCAAATGAAAAATAGCTTTTCATCTAAAATGAAAATTGGTCAAAATTTTGTGTTTTTTTTTTTTTTTTCTTTTTCTATAAAAACTCAATAAACTGAAAGGCTATTTTTTGAGTTATAGTGTGTTAGTTTTTTTCCTAAGAACTGGCTTTTAGTAAAAGGATTCTGTTTGTGAAAATTAAAAATAATTTTTATAAGTGAAGAATGATTTTTATTTTTTTCCCCCTCAACAAAGGCAGTTTCAGAAAACAAAACCACAAATAAAAAAGATATTGAAGAAAGTGTAGAGAACATTCTTTCTCTTCCCCCTCCCCTCAAAAGTTTCCTGTAAAGGAAAAAATAAATGTCTTTCGACTCACTCACAGAACAATAGGGCCCCACTCTCACTGTCTTTAGTCAGGCAGCTCTTGAATTAGTGTCCTCTTATGGGACCAGGAGGATGTAATTACTTCAGCTGGCCCGATACAATTCCATCCCAGGCTTCAGTGTTCCGCTTTACCTATTACCCTGTCTGTCTCCTAGAAGTATTTAGGATTCCAGACAGGGAGCAAAGCGCATTTGCAAAGTAGTCACACGACTTCAGAACCACTTGTATGTGGAAATGTCTAACATTCTCACGTCGGGCTGCTTCTGAAAGAAGTAACGGATCTGCACCTGCAGGAAAACCTGTTCTGAGCTTCAGCTTCTGAAAATCCCGATCTTGTCATTCTCCCCCCCCAGGCAAAAGCCAAACCACACAGCCTGGCGGCAGCACCGGCACTCCCAGGACAGCCGGATGAGACTTGTCCCCCATGAGATGGCCCCGCAGCATTGTCTGGCCCCACCAGCACCCCAGAACGTGCCCACCACGACCCAGCATTGCTGCCCAGCTCTTACCGAAATCCCTGCTCAGATCGGTCCTGGCCCCTTCGATCTGCAGAGAGCCTACACTGAATCTCAAATGGGGAATTTTAAAGCAAGGAAATTGATTTGCATGAGAGAGGAAGCGAGGTGGAGTGACCCTAGGTAGGACAGAAGGGAACAATTTTCTCCCCAGGAGGCTCTTTTTGACCTTGAGGAGTTTGCAGCACCGCACCAAGCACTGGAACAGCTGGGGCTGGGGGCACCGAGCCTGCCCCCACCACCCCCTGCACATGCCAGGGCAGGGGCAAACCCGATCATGCAGCTGAAAACCTGTGGGTTTACAAGGGTCTTCCATGCTCAGTAGGGAAGATGTAGCTTGCAGCAGGAAGGGCAAGGAATGGGCAAGGTACAGGTGGATTGTGAGCTTTGCAAGCAGCACCCAGACACAACAGCTTGCAAATAAAAGCAACAGATTGATTTCCTGCCTTGTAAGTGGCACTAGGTTTTCTCCAAAGCTGAAATTCTCCTGGTGCCCTGATTTAGCAAACTCGTGCAGAGACGGATGTTTATGCGCCATGATTTATGCTTTTATCCAAACATCAAACATTGTTTGCAGGGAACACTTAAGCCTTCCAGATTGGCACTGCCTTACAAACCACTATCAATGACGAGGTTAGCAGCTCTAGGCTCTTTGCAAACAAGCAGGTAGGCTAAAATTGAACTTTTTTTTTTTTTTTTTTTTAAAGCAAGACTAGTTAAGCAAATAAGAACCCTAGACAACACCATAAAGATATTGGTTTCTTGCCAAAGATATTTTCTCTTTAAGAAAATAAAATCATAGGGCGTTCTTTGTTTTTGTTTTCCAAGATTTGAAGCTGAGGTTCAGAAGAGAGAGACGGCTGAAAGGAGCAATTACTCACTGCAATAATTAGGAAGAACATTAGTCATGTTTGGAAGTTGGAGAGGTGCTTCTCTGTGCAGGGATGGCAAGTAAACAGCACGTAACCAATTATCTCTTTCTTTTAGAGCCTGAGCCCCTGTGACAGCAGGCACCAGGCCACATTTTGAGCTCTCCAGCAAACAGCCACGCAGGTGAATGCCTGTTTTTGAACTCCATCATGTTGGATTTTTAGCCCCATCAAGTTGCTACCTGGGAAACTCCCATTATTTATCAGATCAAGATTAGAACTGCCACATGAACTTCCTGCCCTCTGCACAGCAGAGGACACACCCTCTGCACCACTGCCCTTTTCACACCTGGGGCTGAGAGCAGAGGGGCTGGCGGACCCTGAGCACCCTCCCATGCCTGCTGTGTGGCCAAGATCCCGCAAGGACCTGCCTGTGAGAGCCACGCTGCAGCAGCAGCTGTCCCAGGGGGCTGGCACGAGGGCCTGCAGAGCTTTCAGGAAAGGAGAGCATTCATGGCTGAAAGCTAGCCCAGCTCAACAAACCTAGACAACGAAACCCACCATGCTCGCAGAATCCCTGGGCTCCAACACCCACTCCTCTCAGCCACAGAATACAGCTGTGCTGGTGGATAACTCATCAAACCAAGGTCACACTGCTGTCTCACTACATAAAGTGATTCTTTCACGCAAGGTCAGAGTGAACTGTAGATTAAAGTGCAATTCTTGTATCTAAAAACAAATTACCACTTGCTATCAGGGCACTGGCAAAAATACAGGTATAAATAGATGGCATTAGTTTTAGTTACATTAAGTCTGAAGTTGGCTTATTAATAACAACAACAATGAACTAATCCAATTAGACACCTGCGCAGTAAGTTTAGGATGGAAACACTGATGCAATCAGCTACTATATCGTATGATGGCTAAACTAAATAATGATAATAAAGAAAGGTTATGACTGTTTTTGAAAAGGTGGTTCTATGCCTTTAATATTGCCGCCAGGGCAAGGGAATCTGATATTACATCCTAAACACAATTTACGATTCATTACTGGGGCTCTGGCCACACCCGGCAGCTAATCTAGAATTTCACACATTTAATGAACTTCATACTTGAAATATGTGGTCTGTAAAATCTGATTTACACTGTTGTTAAAACGGTTGGTGTTTGAAAGAAAATATATTTTAAAGTATGTATTTGTGCACAAAGGTGTTTTTTTTTTTTTTCCTAAAAAAATCCAAACCCAGTCATTAATTTACCCCAAAGCATATAAAATGTTCCCTACAGAGTAATTTCTAGTGCAGTATTTCTTTCAGCACCTCAGATTTACTCCCTATGTTTCTTCAGGAGCAACTGCATTCAGTTATAGAAAGAAGTAGAGAGCCTTCACAATATAATTGTAGGTACTTTGGACAGTAAGTTAACTTGACAAGTCAGCTCATGATGGAGTCCAGGGTCTATAATTAGTGCTTACCTGCCACCATCATAAAAATGCTGCATTTGGTCAGTTCTTGCTAGAGCCATACAAGCCTTGCAATCCTAGTTCATTCAAGCGTGTTAGCTTTTTATTGGATGTTAACACCTGATATTTCCTTCAGGCTCTGGTTTTACTGAAGGCTTTGTCACATTACGTTCTTCGAAGCCGGAATGGCAACAGGAGCTGAAAGAAAGAAGAGCGGGAACATTTATAAATCATTGCCCCGCATGCATCCTTATGGTGAAAGATCACAAAAGCCATGAGGGCTGCTGAAGGAAATAGCTGTCACTCAGATGTGAAATACAAGATGTTTCTTTCTGTTGAAGACTATTTATGGTGACCACTGCACCTGTAAAAATTAGTTCCACACTTCAGTAACAAGGACTCAAAAGAATTAAACTTAAACAAAACCAGCCAGATTCCCTGGAGGTGCCAAGGAGCGCGACCCCCTCAGTGCACACCAGCCACGGATCTTCCACCAAAATATCAACATGATGCATCTGTTGATGTAACTAATTTTGGAAAGATTTTCTCCCTAAGGTATTAGTGTTGCAAATAGCTATTTTACTTTGCAATTTTTTTTTCTGGATCACTTCTCCTTGTATATAGGAAAGATCAGATGTCAAAATGTGATCAGCAAGAGCCTGAGGCTGCTTAGAAGCAAAACAGGGCAGCTTTGAATCAAACTTTAGCCCATAGACATTCGTCTAAGAAATTCTGGCACTGGTTTCAACCTAAAACGTAAACTGTCACTCGGGTTAATATATCTGGATCCAGCTAAAAGGCAGCGATGTGTTCAGATAAACAAAAAGGAGGATGCTAAGACTGGAAAGGGGTGTATCTGGGGAAATAAAAATATATGAGGGTTGAGAACATCTAATCTTTGTCTTTCAGAAACTTCTTCCTTTTACAGCCTAGCCATCAGGCCAGAGAAAGCCCAAGTTCCTGTGCCACTCTGTGCATCATTGATAAATGCTTCTTTGGAGTAGCTCACAGCAGAAAACAATGGTGTGGAACCTATTTAAAACTTGTCTTCTCTTTCTCCTTCTCCACAGGAATTTTACTTACCTTGGATATGGGCAAATAGAGATGAAGGGAAGAATTGGTTATTAGTTTCCAGCTCACAATTCAGGGGGAAAGATTGCTTGCCCTTGTTTAATTTTATTCACCTTCAAACATTAAAATCACTCTTCTGTTTGTCATTGGGCTTGAAGTAATTGCTGCACGCTAGAAAGAAGCCAAGATGGCCTATTAAATATTTAAAGCTACATTAATAAACAACAGGATGCAACTGCTCCAGTTACTTTCAAAAATTAAATTAAGGATCCCGAGTGCAGACCGAGTGACTTGTAAATGTGTCTCGGTGCCCAGGCAGGAGCCCTGTGAGGACTGATGCCCACACCACAGCCCAGGGAAGCCGTGGAGGTGAGCCCTGGCTGGGCAGGGTGAGTGCTGGTGTTTCCTGGGGCTTGCTAACCACGAGAGTGCACAACAGCACGCACTCTCCTCGCTCACGTTGCAGGCTCACGCCAAGGAAGCCTTGGCAAGAGAGTGGTTAAAACACTCGCTGCTCTTCACTGGGCCTCTGAAACTTTACAGCTCAGGGTGTGCTGGTTGTCAAACATAAAGAGAACAGGATGGAGCCTAATAGAGGTGCAGCTGGAGAGAGCAATAAACATTTCCAGCAACATCTCCAGGTCAAAGAAAGATCCTACCTCGTAAGGGCCACGAGGCCTGCTGGCAGCGCCGCCGGCCCTCGGTGGACGATGATGAGCTGCCTCACCGCCCGCCGCAGCCCAGGCCTCTCCTCAAGGGTCTGATCTTGTCAACTCTTGGAACGAGACCGAAGGGAATAAAACACAGTAAGAGCAACCCACTCGAGCTCCCAGATGTGAATCAGCACCCTGAGGTGCCCAGGAGAGTGGGCTGAGACGCGGAGCTTGCTGCCCACAGTGACAGGCTCTGTGGCGCAGGCCCAGGCCTCAGGCACAGCAGCGGCTGCAGGGCACGGTGAGGCGCCGGGGGCCTCTGTGTCAGGGCAGAGATGCCGTATGACGGAGGCAATGCCGATCCGTATAAAGGTGCCTTTTAGTCACAACCTTTATATTGAACTTACAAATGGTACAGAGGATTTCCACCTCTGCAGACAGCATCCCTTGGCCTTTTTGATAGGCTCAGCACCAGACGGCATTTCTTCTCACGGCAGTTGGAATGGGTTAACGTGCTCCATCGAGACCATTCTGCGGCATTTCACATAATAGTCACACCAAGTCTCATTTTAAATACGAAATCTGATCAATAGCAGTTTGTATCACTTTTTGACAAGTTACATGATGGTGAAGTCTGCCACTGTACAAAATAAATCAGAAGTGACATGTCTTAAAAGTGTAAGAGCCGGCACAAGACAGATTCATGTCTAAAGGCAGAGAAATACAATGCCTACAGCAGAGCTGCAACACAATTTTTTTTGTAGCAGATGCGCAACACATGACTAAATATACTGTCTGATGAAATCACGAGCACGGGAGGTGCCCCCGTCCCGCATGCCCACCAAGGTGCATGCCCCAGGAGCACTTCTGAGCTGACTAAGCAGAATCATGCAGCACCATCAATTCACCTCTGTTCAATACTCTTAATTTATATTGTGGGTAATTCTACTTTTAGCCTGGTAAACAAGTCTCTGGACATGGTTAAACTACTCAGAGTGTACATTTAAAATAAAATCTGTTTCACATAAAAGGACAAATGAGAATGACTATTACCCCCATCTTTAATGCGCTAAATTCTTTTGCACAGATTGTTCTTGTTACTACTTCTTTCTGTGAGAGAATCTGAACAGCACACAATATTCCTCCTTACGTGCACAATTACAGCAAGCCAAGAGAAGGAGACTTTAAAGTGGGAATGCTATGATTTTAAAGCCCTTTTTTGTAACCCACTCAGTTAATAACAGTTAGGTCCTAGGCCACAAAGGGAGAAAAAGCAGAAGAGGGAAGGACGTTCTTCTGAAGACCAAATCCTGCAAGTTGCTGATCATCTACAACTTTAATTACAAGAAGCAGAAACTGAAGAGGTTCACTGTGTAACCTAGAGAGCCCCATACCACCCAGAGTTTTAGGGCAAGGAGATGCTCGCTTGTGGCCTCAGGGAGCCATTGGCAGCTAAGCAGGCATTAGGCTGATGGTAGTTTTGTTATTGACTTTACATTAAGTGCGGGGCCAAGACTTAGTGCTGCTAATCACTGCTGTCATGTGCAGCGAACTTCTTCCTTGCATTACCTTTTTGCAGTTACAGCAAAGCCATTTCTGCAATTAACTGCTGCTCGCATTCTCAAACTCACCATTTTACCATGGAGCTGGAAATCACTAGCCCTCATCTGCAGTCCCAGTTTCAAGGCAGAGCAAGCCAGCAAAATTGTTAAATTGAGGTTAATCAAAACTCCAAATAATAGCAGTAGCTTTGTGCTTGCTTTTTTTTAAACCTCCAATCACATTCCTAATTTAAAAACAAACACAACAGAGCAAGTATCTTTCCTATATGATTGACTCTAAGGTAGGGAGAAAGTCCAATAATCAAACAGGAAAATAATTTTGTACACCATGCTTTGCTGTGGGTTTTGGGTACAGCCCAGAGACCCCAGGTTCTCTGTGCCTGCCCCCATTTCCTATCTGTGAAACAGGAACAGCAGCAGCTACCTTCCTCTAGTAAATAGTTATCATGACAGTGATATTTAATGCCATGCTAATGCAATGGAGAAGCAGCAGAGTACAGAAGTACAGCTGTCATTAACTGGAGCTGTCGGAAGGAAAAGAGAGGGCATATCAACAAGATTTTCTTCTTTATGAATGGCTTAAGGTGAGGTTCTGTATGTCTTCATGCCACACGTAAGGCTCAGGGCCATGGTATGAAATCCAATTACCAGCCAGCACCTTTTTTTTTTCCCCTCCTCCCCTTCCTTTAAAGAAAAAAGACACTAGTATATAATACAACCACAATTTGAAAAATAAGGCCACTGGCATTCTTTGGTAAAGCTTAAGCTGAAAACTTATCCCAGGATGCGTGATCTTCCAAAAATCTGCCAACCCCTGCAGTGTTCAAACTTCTTGTATGACCACAGCCACATGAAGAATGAAATTAAACCCCATGGAAATCTTTGACATTTCTACTATTATGCAATGTTTGGGTGAAAAAAAAAAATTTCAGAAATTCTCCTTCCCTTTCCAGAGTGAGTTTAGAAAAACTATTTCTAGCTTTTTTTAATTACACATTTCACCATTAAAAAGAAACCATCCATAAATTAAAAGAACCACTAACTAGGGCTTATGTAACCCATTTAGAGTGGGAAATTGGTAACACTTGGGAGTGAAGTCTGTTACTGCAATTTCTGGAGTCCACAGTGTTCATTTGATGTGTGCAAACATCACAAAAAAAATGCATATTTAACATTTGCATTAACTATTTTACACAAAAGAATGTCAATCATGAGAGAGGTTAATATGCTGGCATCTGTCTCCTATAGAACCTAAAAGAAAAGCTTTTTAATATATATTTAGGAGTCTGAGGGAATAGTTTTTAATCACTGCTTGAGTTAAATAATCTCCCAAATTATGGATTTACTTTATCTAATTCTATTTTTCTTTCTTTTTATCTGAGAGTGTTTATAGCTCTATTACATTTTGGTAGAAAAACACTGAATTGTGTCCTTAATGTTATTGCAGTTTCCTCTGCAGAGAATATTCAGCATTAAATTCCTTCCTCTCCCTCCATTTCTGACACAAACACGGCAGCCAGCTCTATCTGTGTGACTGCTGTGTGCAGAGCGAGTTCCTTAATCAAACGTTTGAGTGATGAGAACATGCCAAAAATAGCTGCTCCTACTGCTGTTGCATCACTGCTTTTCCAAGAGCAGCACATACATGTTTTGAATGAAAGGCCCACGCCTCCTAATTCACGCCAGCGGGAATCAGCAGTACCAACCATCTTCTCCCTCACTGGGGTTATACCAGCTTAAAAAACCCTCGAGGCTAACTTGACCAGTATCTTCCCAAACAAGCCGGGTCTCCTGAAACTGGCTTTTCAAACAAGCAGGCACCTGGGGCTGCCTGGGCCAGGAGCGCGGTAGCATCCAAATTTCCACCTTGTGGCAACACAGGTGGCACCTGCGGCTGCTCCTATGCTCCCCGGAGCTGATGAATACCTTTACATTGCGATACAAAGCTTAGACGGCTTGCAGAAAGCAATCCTGCTCAAAGCTGCAGTCTTGCAAGAAGTCACCGATAAAGCAAAGCATGGCAAAAGCTGCCATCTCCGACACACTTTAAGCTTCCTGTGAAGACAGCTAGCAAAATGTTTATAGCAAAAACTAATGAAGCAGGTCCATACTGATCAGCAGGAAGCACTGATCATTTCTCACATATGCATTTCCAATGTAGCCACATAAAAGGGCCATGATGCAACTTAATCTCTATACTTAGAACTCTGTCAAAACACATCTTGGACTGATCAAGGCAGGACTAAGTCAGGTGCATCATACCTGGCATATACAGATGAAATAGAGAAGTTGCATAAAATTTATTTTTCCACCTTGTTTTACAACATTCCCTTTTAAGTTCTTACACATCTGCAACATATAACTCCACAGAACAATAAATAATTGGCATTCATATTTCTCTTGAATCAAGAGTATTTACACGTTGTTTAAGTAGATGACAAGTACAAAACATCAGCATCACAGTAAATATCCTTTTGACAACAGAAGCCATTTCCCCAATTAAAAATTAAATTAACATTAATTTTTAACAAATTTTAACAATTAAAAATGTTCTCAAAGGCATATAAGTACACAAGTTGTAGTAGGCAGTAGTAATGGACCATATTGGCAAAGCTGTAGAACCCAGGATTTCGTGCAAATCAGAGTTTATTAGCTTTGAAATAACTAATAATAAATAAAAATAAAGAGAGCCCATCCAGCTCACACTGCCGATTCTAGCGGGCACTCAGCTGGCTCTAGCTATGCAACTGCGGAGATGAGTCAATCCCCATCTGAACAGCTGTGCACAAAGAATGTGTGATGGTGAGCTGAAAGCAATATAGTTCACATACCTGGTTAGAGCACTGTCTGTGCAAATTAAGGATTTATGATGCATCTGATGATGCAGCAGCTCTCTTTAAAAGATAAAGCCAGAACACAAGCTTTAGGGGTTCACACATCTAACTCACCAAGGCTCCCTGACAAACAGCCCACCCACAGCAAAATCTCTGTCAAGAGTTGCAGAGAGCAAGATAATTTTTCACAGTATTTAATTGTGATAGTTCAGCAGACCGCAGAAAAATGCCTTTGGTGCTACTCAGTTTGGTCCAACACCACAGCTATCGCTCTCAGCATGTAGTTCTCAACTCTGAGGGGACACCAGGGATGCCACTCATCACTCCCCAGCCAAGTTCTGATAAGACCCTGCACAGATTTAAGCTGCTGAACAGAGAATGTTGCATTTCAATTGCAGTATGAGCTGAACAAGTGTTTGCAAAGAGAAATGGGGCAAACACTACAGAGGAAACATATCCAAGAGTTAAAGAAAAAAAAAGAGGTTGTTATGCACCTGGAATTACTGCAGTGATGCAAGAAGAGAACAGTGCATATCACAAAATCTGCACGTAACTAACCACCAAAGCAGCACATCACAGAGCACAGGCTTCCCTACAGCAGCCAGGAGAAACAAGAACACACCAAAACACACACTGCTATCCTACAGCATCACTTGTAGCGCAGTCCCAAAGCTCACAAGTTATACGAACTGCTGCAGTACATAAACCAGAACAACACAACAACAAAAAAAGGAACAAAAAGAACACTGAATCTAAAAGCAAGATACTACATACAAGAAAACAATGCTTCACTCTCAATAAGCACAAATGATGAGCGTACTAGATGAAAAAGATTAAATTTCCAGCAGATAATACATTTATTCAGATGTACAGTAAGTATGAACATATGTATTAAACTTTGCTTTTAAAAACATTTTTAAATAACTTAAGAGAAATAGATTTCAGACAAAGTGCTAAACTTGAAAAATACAACAATCATTCCTCTCTCCTGCTGTTTGTTAGATGGCAGTTTTAATTTTCTGATTGCTTTAAAAAATGCAGTGTATAGTCAGAGAGAAATTACTTCCTGGATTTACAACCTTGTGCAAAAAAACTAGCTGCAAAGGAACATAATCCCCACCCCAGGACACAGCCACAGATTAGTCTCAATGCCACTAAATACGCATTCGTTATTAAAGTTATGATTCAATAAATATTACTGAAATCACAATTCACTCCCTTTCTTGGTGTAAGCTAATAGTTTGCAAATATGGTCCACTCAGTGTAAACTGTATTGACTTCAGGAAACAGTGAATTCTACCATACATACGTCTCAAATATTTACATAGAGTAGCATGGCACTGTTATGCTTGCAGGACACTGAACTACTAATACACAGTAGATGGGGACAAGGATTTTACAAAGATGTGTACCATGATGTGTTTTCCAAAGGGCAAGAGGTACCTGACTTCTCAGTCACAAGAAGCTGCCAAAAAAAAAAAATATTGATTCTTGTCTTTAAATCTATTTAGCTCAAATGTTGACTGGGGACTCCAGAACAGCTGCATGTCTGACACTATCCAGGAACTGCAGCAAGTCACAATGAAGACAACATGAAGTACCTTTTAGCAATAATTCACAAACGGCTGCTAGCCCAACTGTTCCAATATAGGGCTGTTCAGGCACCGCTTTTCTTCAAGACAAATCAATGGGAAGTATAGGACTTTGAAGCCCTTACCCAATGCATGTCAAAGGAGTAGGAATATATATTATTAATATTTTAAGGAAAAATTTAGAAGAGAGTGAAAGGCAAATTTACAAATTATTATTAAAAAGTGACTGCTAAGAATTAGATACATTTCCTTGGTTAGTAGATTGTTTCTAAGGGTGGTTGTCATGTATTAGGACTACAGACAAGTGCCTAATCAGAAGACTGGCACAAAAGAAAAAAACATTGTCTTAGAATAAAGGGTGTTGGCTGTTCTTATTCCTGAAGGATTTTGAAACATAACTTCCTAAATTACAAGGGTTTCCCCCACATGAACTAATGACAAGGCCATATGGACTTGCACCTTCCTCTCACCCCAAGCTACATGCATTATGAATTTCTCTATATAGCTTTTGGAACTTGCTTCCCCTCTTTCATATTTCCTCTCAGTAACTGAGAACAAGGAAGGCAGGTCAGGTTGTCTAAAGCATTCCTCAGAGAAATTACCAAAAATCAAATGCATAAGCTACGGCAATCTTAGATCTGAAAATCCAAGACGTACCACTATGCATCAGCGCAGACTCCAGCTCTCCCTTTAACACAACGCTCTGATTTTCCACTGATTTTCACACCAGAGCTTTTCATGCAGCACTGTGCTGCTTGCAACTGTGTCTGTAGCAATGGCAACAGAAGTTGGCAGTCCATTAAAGGGGTTCAACATGGCACAGAGGCAACCAGGCAGCTTCTGCTCCTCACACCAGCGCTGTTACCCAGACCTGGAGGGGCTGCCTCAAGAGAAAAGGGGGAGATCAGGCTCTGGGCTCTGCCGTTCCCTGTCCCTCCATGCAGCCGACCAGCAACGGCGCCAGGCTGTGCCAGCCACGACAGTGGTTTTTATGATGTGGGAACAAGACAGCAAGCAATTAATTTATCACAGACTAAACAGCCATTAGATGAGGATGGCTGCCACTATAAAAGCTCAGCCATGTTCGATGCACAGATCCAATGGTGAATGGTTCCTGCAACCCTGTCACTCTCCTGAACAGTCTGTGCACATGTTGTCCTCCTCAATGTGTTATAATGGGGATCAATGCTGATTAGGAAAGCAAAACTAATTGAGTTTTTGAAAATTAAAAAAAAGTATTTTGCTCTGCACATGAGCCTAATACCTTTGTACAGACCCTGATCCTACCTCCCATTCAAGTTTTGGTTTTAGAGCAATGCAAGTGCAAGGTTCTCAGAAAGTGCCTCTACAAGGAGGGTGTCAAGAATGTCATCCACCTAGGAGCGCCTCAGCTTATTTGCAGCTCATCTTCACTGTTTCACCCTAACAGGAAACAGATTTTGTGTAGCTGTGAGGAGCAGCAGCTCCATGACCTTTCCTTTCAGTCTCCAAGGATTCAAGACATGTCTGCCACATTGTCTGCAGAACAGTACAAGTCTCTTCTCACGTTGTCAACACATTTCAAGTCTGATCAAGTGAAAATTTCTTTTCCAAAGAGGATTTACTTTAGTTTAGATAATTTTCTCCTGTACAAATAAATACAGAGTAAAGTTATTATGTCACCAGCTCCTTTTAACAGGAAGCACAAGAACTAAACAGAACTGAATTTCTTCATTTTAGATTACATTTCTCTGTATTTATCGATGACTGGATACCACCAAAATCACTAGGGTGACCACATTTCAACTGAAAGAAAATCTCAGACATGCTCAGATTCTCCAGTGTATGTAGATTCGACATCCTGGAGTCCCATTATGGGAACAGCATGCCATAAATCAGGAATCAGCTGTCAGCAGTATAGTGCATCACCTACATTAAGGGATTTCCAAGATGTAAAAACAATGTACCTACTTGAATCAAAAAAATAAATAATAAAACTATGTTACACAATGCAAGGAACACCACAGATATTTTTAAAATATAACTTAAAAATTGTCAAACATATATTCCAAGGTCAGTTAGCAGCTTTTGGTACTTTTAACCACGCATGAGGAACCAATCATCATTGCAGTTGCATGCATTTGACCTCAGTTAAGTTGAACAAAAGTGACAAAAAGTGGATGAACTAACAAGTGCCTCCACCCTCAAAAAATCCCTCCCTTGTATCGTTAGGTTTCCGTTTGTAGTAGTTGTGAAGTCTTTTTCAATAAAGCAGCATGTAATAGAGATTACTACATGATCCTTATGCAAATATCAGACGTATTCATTATAGTAACAACTACATGATTTTTGTCTCTCAGCCATGTGCAATATTCGTCTCTGGTGTGCGAGAAAAGCAGCCCTAAGATGTGAGCTTTGAATAGCTTGGGGGAGAAAACCTTCGCCTCAGGTACTTCAGAACGTAGAGGGGAAGGCAGCTCACCAGAGTGATGACAGTCACTTTCCACAAGAATGACAAAGTTGCAATGAAGTAAACATCTGTAAAAAGAGAAGAGCACAGAGTCAAGAAAGAAGGGGAGCACATTCTGGGAAGAAGTACAGAAAAGCAATACAATTTAACAATGCAGCTTAAACAGCCTCACCTTCTCCCCACACACAGAATTTCAAAGCTCATGCAGTCCCTGGTTCCTCACTTTTCTGCCCTTCTCTTTCACAGAAGACTCAGCTTTCTGCATAACACATCCCCTGTAGGATTCCAGCAGGGCACATAACCCATCACAGACAAGCACACATATATTCCCCATCTGAAACTGCGCTATCCATCTGCTGGCAATACTGAGCTTCTTTTAAATGGACTACTTCTACTCTGGGACCTGCCCTCTGCTACGTGGCTGGTAGTCCAGCAAATACGTCTCTTAACTCAGTCATGGTATCTCAGAAGCATTACAAAAATAGCTGAAGTGTTGTTCAAAATAGAGCTGGTATATCCATATTCATGACACACAGATCTAGCCCATTGGCAAGTTATCCTCATTGTCTTCAGAGGATGCAAAGAGTTTATGGAAGAAGTAGTGACATCTTGTGGCTTCCTGAACAAACCCTGGATCAAAACGTATGGACCTGATACTTGCAAATAGACAACTACCAGAGGAAATCTGGAAATTTAGAATTCCTCGCCTTTTTCCCTTCATCCAGGGAAACTAAAACGATTAGCTGTCTTCCAGGTAATTTTTTTTTTTTAAAAAAAAGAGCAAGTGAACTAAACAACAACAAAAAACACAAGAGAAAAGCTCCCATTGAAGCAGATAAAATTGGATAACTTTACTTCATCCAGTTAGAAGATGGCATCTTTCAAACCAACAACAGAGGATAACATTTTTAGTTTCAAGTTCAGTTCCCACACAGAAATAAAAGACCACTATTGCACATGACAGGTGATATGCAGTGGAGCTCTGAAAGCAAAGATGAGATCACTGAGCAGCACAAAGCTTACTGACTACCTTACCTTTATCTCCTCTAGTGTTTTGCTATTAGAAGGAACCATAAAATATTCTTCAAAAATCAAAGAGAGCTTGTTCTGGTCAGAACCACTGTCATTATAATCATGTTAAGTTCCTCAACAGCCTTTAAACTGAGTTCATGTCCTTACAGTCCTGTTACTATCCAGGTCATGAAGCAACTGGTTGGTGAAAAAAGGCATTTAACCTTACCAATAAACTCATGTAAGAAGACCAGGGAAGCTATGTAGCAGGAGAGACTAAGCAGCTCAGCCACTATCATGAGCCAGTGCCACGTCTGGATTGTCAATGCTACCATCAGCAATTCGGTGAGAATCAAAGACGTGAAGGAAATGGCGACAATGTGGACAAATTCAGATTCAAAAAGGAGGAGTGCTCCATACATAATGATGCTACCTGCAAAAGAGTAGAGCAATTTGGCTATTTTTTTAAACTCCAGTTGAAGCTCTAACACCCACTGCTAGGTCTTGGAACGGCTGAAACATAGTCATGAAACCTGTTAAATGTAATGACAATGACTCAGTTACTATTTAGGAGACAACTGATAAGACAAGGAAAAGTTACTGCAGAGGTGTCCAGACTTTTATGATAGTCTATCATATTCACAGACACATGGAAATAGGAAATTAACGCACACTATTTTGGCAGCTGGTGACTTCTAGCATCATGAAACACTATCCTTCCAGAAAAGCAGCTGGTCACTACGCAGAAACTTAAAGATATCAAATACTTCTAAACCCCACTGCATTGTCTCAGTGCCCAGATGGAAGTACAGTGTTGTGAAGCTCAGTTGATACAAGTTAGCTTCTCTTTTGCACTTTGGCCAAGTTCTCTCCCCTTGACACTTTCGCCTAAAGAAGAGCACATTAAAGCACACCATTAATGATGTATTGTTGTGTGCTTCTATTCTAGCTATAAGCCAGGGAATGCTCAAAACACCCTGCACAGCCACCTGCATAAATAACTCATGTTAGCAGCATGAGTAATCTGCACCAACATCCATCACATTAGGCTAGTTTCGGAAGGGAAAACCTGCAAGTGACTAGAGCTTGAGCCACAGAGTTCAAATCCAGCTGTGAACTTTCCAAAATTTAGGGCTGCTCAAGTTTTTGGTTAGGCTCATCTCTGCTAGCAACTAGTCCAATTGTTTGGCCTGATGTTTTTTAGTTATTTAACACATCAGAAGTGAAGTCACTTTAACCAAATATTGTAACGAGATAGTGGTCTTAGCTCAAGGATAAATCTTTCCCTCAATGCATCACCCTCTGGCTGTAGCTTTCCACCACTTGTGAGTTTTCTATAAATGCCTTGGCTTTGCCATCATATTTATACAGCAACAGAAGACCATTCGCCCTGTCAAAGGGTTCTACTGTATTAGATTTCAGAAGATAATGCTAAGAGAGCTTTTGTATTCTTGGCTTCACTCCCTACAGAGGATGGTAACATCATTTAAATCAGTAAGAACTAGCTGCTTATTTTGGCACATTTATGCTGACTGTTGTTGATAAAGGAGTTTTGGAAAACAAGACATTTTGTCACAGGATCATGTTACCATTTTTAGCTTTATAGCTCAGCATTATGTACACGTTTTCCATGATTCCCTGATTAACAGTTAAAGTATTGGAGTTTGAGGTTACTTAACTTTTTTTAAAAAAAAGACAAATTGAAAGAAAAGGACTTCTTAGAGTCATATACCCCAATCACCACATCCACTTTTTTAAAATGGATGCATTGTAATTAAGGCATTTGTACAACTCTCTTAGTAGTAGAGCGTATGTGATATGATCAAGACCTTGAGCTCTACTCTAATCCTTAATTACAAATGGCTATGAAGTAACCAGAACTATTGCCACTAATAATAAACAGGGTTTAGTTAAAATACACTAATCCACAGATTCTGTTTTGCATACTGACTAACCAGCATAACCCATACATTTGGAAAACTTTTTCAAAACAAAGGAAGAGTCTCCAGCTCTACTATACAGATGGAACAATTACAGCACCAAAAGGCACAAAATCACAAAGAGTTGTCCCAATGGAAAAAGGCACAATGCTTTGAACTTCAACATCACACCACTATGACATTGTTGACCAGTTGCTGCCAATATTTAGCTTTAAATTGTTTCTTGGTTTGGGAATGCTACCAAAATTTTATGAGACAAAAAGCAAGAAATATTGATTCAATAACCTAAGGATCCATTGCTAAATTCAATTCTTTAGCTTCTCACAGTATAAACAATTAGATATTCAGTACTCATCAAAACTTGTAAAGGCACAAGCAGAAGCTGATTTCTTACCTTGATAGATGCTTATTAAGACCCATATCAAAAATGTTTTGTATGACAATGGTCGTCCCTAAAAGGGGGAATGAAAAAAAAAGACAAAGCTCTGTTAGGGTTTTCTTTTATGAACATTCACTTACAGGTCAACCCACCAATTAATAAAAAGGAATTTGAAGGTGATTTGGAACGAAACCAAACCAAACCAAACAACCCTGAGGTACTGTCTCTTTATTCTCATTTTTCATGATGTGCAGAGGACGCCTGGGACTGTGGACGCTCACTGCTTGCACAGTACCTCTTCCTTCTCTTCCTTACTGCACACACAATTAATTCAATGCAAAGATGTCTCATGAGTTTAGTCACTGTACTGTGAAATATAAGATGTGTGTATACACAAATATATGTATATATTAATATTATATTTCTATACACACACAAATCACATCGTATTGAAGGCAGATAGGTTTAAAAAAAAAAAAAAAAAAAAAAAAGCTTATTCAGCCAACACAGCTATACCAGTACAAAAAAACCTATGTTTAGACCAGGCCTAAGGATGGTTGGAGAATTAGTGGTTTATGACATCAGAGACAACATACAAGTGAAACCAGATGGAGACTTATTCAGACTGTTGGAAAAACAGGCTTTGCTTCTGAGAGTATCTGTTTAACAGAAATCCTTGAGGGAAAGGATCTGTTGAAGACTCAGTCCATCCTTTCCTTCAATTAAGAAAGATGTTCCCAGTCCACATACCCAGTTATTCAAAAAATTTTCCAGAAAAGAAAAAAAGGGAACCAAAGACAAGATTTACCTTCCCGATATTTCTATGGTAAGTATCAAATAAAGTTTCCTTTGTCTAAGGAGAAGGAACTCTGTCTTTCATGCTCAGGCAACAACAAAAGGCACAGCAACCAAACTTTTAGATGATCCCATTAGTTTCTTGAATGGAAATTTGCCTTATGGATCATCTATGTGATAACCTCCTTCCCTCATGAAATTAATAGGCGTAATAAAATTACCCCTATGACCCCCACCCCCTTTTCTGGCTTCAGGAGAGTGCAAATTCCCTGACAATTTCTCTTCTCCCTTTATTTTGGAACAAATCAGTAATATTAAACACTTTGAATTTCCTGCAGAATGCAACTATTATTTCCCAGCCATTTTTAATAAGTTGCATTTTGTGCAGCATTCAATAGCAAATTGCACGGAAATCTGGTTATATCCGTTAATTAAAATTTGCCTTTAAAACAATTTTGCTTGAAAATATATGATATGTCCAACGATGAGTTCTGTATCTACTAAAAATACATTTGATTTAAAATATTTAGAGAGTTTCTAATCAAAACAGGGATTTTGCCTGAAACCAAAACAGACAAACAAGAGTCTCCCACACCTTAAGAAGATCTTTGTAGAGTTCTGGGTACAACATCGCAACTTCAGATTTAACATCCTTGTCCAGGACTAGGGAAAACACTGGAAACATTGTGTAAATTGTGGAGTACCTGCGAAGAAGGTTAAAGACCAAAAAATTATCTAAGATCTAGATGACCAAACAAAAATGGTAACCTTCAAGAAAATACAGTACAGTAAACTCAAAGTACTAAATAATGTCTGTATTATAAAAACTTGCGAATGGAACACACTAGAGTTTTGCATGTAGGAAAAACCTGCAGGATTTGCTTTCTGAATAGCTTTTGATTAGAAACATTCATAGCTAGATGACCGTTTCAAGTACTGCAACTGGTGTTATAGGTTTTATTAATGGAGCCAAGGACAGACCTGTCCCCACCCTAAATTCCACTCCACAGTTTGGGCTGAGTCCTGTTTGCACCAGAAGGGAGTGGAGATGGACTTGATGTTTGTTTTTTAATACATAATGGATAGCTTATAGAGTCATGGGACTGCAAGTGCAATACCAGTATATTTTACTGGCACCTCTCAGTTTACTGTATCAGCTGATTCTTCCCATTGAAGACTTTGTGTTGTCCCTTTAAAATGACACTGTCAGGACTTGGGCACTGGCTCTCATTGCTGCACAGCCACCGGAGCACCATGACTGTCTTTCTACTTTTACCAGGATCGAAGGAGCTCCTCCTGGAATATGGATTGCTGTAACCTTCTGATATTCTGAATTTGATACATTCTCCTTCTGGAAAGGCTTCTAGACGTGATTGCACTGCCTCGGTGGCTTTGTTCAGCACAGAGGGACACAGATCACACCTGCCTTCTGAAGCAGTGTTGTGAAATATGCAGAGCAGAGATGTGCATGCCTTGCATGTTAATTAGCCCAAATCTATCATTATGCATATGTTTTCCACACTATTAATAAAAAAGTGAGCTCTTACCCAATGATGAGAAAGCCTTGGTAGAGAGGAACTGAAGCAAAGTAAAATACGGATGAGAAAACAGCCTAGAAAAGATAATAGAAACTTTTCAGGCATTAAATAATGCAGTTAATGTAACAGCTTAAAAATATATCCTGTTTAAACTGGAAAGTACTTTCAGTGGGTTCTCCAAATTCCTGAAACTAAGAAGAATGTAATATCAACCGTTTTATTCCTACGCAGAGCTTAGGTGAAAACTATGCTTAAGAGCAAACACTGAAGAACTGGACTTGGATTTTTTTTTTGTAATATAATTCCACAGAAAAGAGCATAAAGAGTTTCCTTCAAAGCCCACTCTTTTGATCAAAGCCATCCAGACGTTGTGAAGGACAGGTGCACACTTATTTATGCCTCATTCCCTGGATTATGCCTTCACAATGTAAAAATTTTTGTCAGTTACAGAAATCATGGGTTTGTTTTCTGATCTTGTTTTTAGCTTGGGATGTCTCTTAGGTTGCCTCTGCTGCAGGGGAAGCTAGACCATCCTCTTGAGTTTGAACCTTTTGTCTCCAGTTATCCCTCTTCAACACATTTATTCTAAAAGGGTGGAAAGGAAAAATGAGCCTTCTGAAAAATATCAAGTGCTTTACTAAAAAGCTTTAGTATTTCTAAGGAATGCAATTATACTCTACAGCGTGGAAATACAAGTCCCAAAGGGCAACCTCCATCCTTCACTGCAACTTTCACTCAAGTCACCACAGCTAAGAACAGAATATGGATTACGAACTCTTAAAATCTCTTTCAGCTTTCCCTGTCAACTGGCAATTGCATTTTTGTTACACTGGGGCTCTGCACACACGAGCAACATAAATTTTGAGACTACTAAATCTGTTTCTAAGGTTCTCTTTGGAACAAAGAGGAACAGACTGCCTCCACATTGCTGTTAGCAAGCTGCTGAGCACTTGGGAAGGTTAATATGTGCTTCAGCAGCCCCCTGGGAACACTCTGCACCACATCGGACCAAGCTTTCGGGAACCTCATCAGGTTCTGAGCCAGGTCCTCAGCCAGATGTTTAACTATAGTCCCACTATTTGAAGTCCTTACCTAAAACACACCTGAAAATAAGTGCACTTACTCAGCAGAATATTGTTCTCCTTCAGATTTTCAGTACTTAATGGCATTACTAAAAACAGCAATGCCATACTGTACCACAGCAGTGTTTCCTAAGGCAGAATATTGTTTGTCCAGTTTTGGAAAACTTGCTGATCTTCATCCAATACCAGGAGCTTGTGTGTTTTCATAACAAAGTAACCATCTGAAGTTGCAACCCAAGAAAATTTTCAGAAGAAATAGCTGTGTGCAAACTGAAAAGCAGAACCTTTGCTTTTTGATTTTTTTTTCCTACCTCTTCAATGGAAAAGCCCACACACCAGCCCACTGACCTGCATTGTACTGATGCACAAGCTCCTGTGGATTACAAACTGACTGAGAGCTGCTGACCGCTTGTAGCTGTTCCGTCCATGCACCATCAGCAAACGACCCAGATGTTTAAACTGAGTGATAGAGAAATCTGCTGCAAGTGATGCTTGTTTGCCTTCCTATGTACAATAGCAAGAAAAATTATAGGGAGATCATTTTATTATTGGAAAAAAAAAATAATATATATATATTATTTATTAGTTATCACAAAAGAATTTCCACAAAAATTTGCAATACATTAGGTGGGGAAGAGTATTACCTCAGCATTTCTGCCTTCCACCATAGCCTTAGCTTAAAGAACAAAAATATGAAAACAATTCCCATTTGAACCCTGGCCTCTGATTCTAAGCAACCGTCTGGACTATGATTCTCAACATGCATGTTAACGTGACACTCATTTTATACCAGGTCAGTTTTGAACACAAATTTTCAGTCTCAACAGTTCACTCAATTTTAATGTTTTGGCATGCTGCAAGCAGAGTCTTTCCACCCCCATTAAATTCAGTCCTTTCACTCAAAACAACTCCACATGGAGGAACTAGAGCTCTAACCTGGAGTTCGCTTTCTAAAATAATAAACACTCTGCAGATAAAATATAACCCATTTTTAATTCTAAGAGCAATCATAACCCCAGCATTTGGAGCACCAACACATGATTAAAAACCCCAAATTAACCATGGTGGTTCAAGTTCAAGGAATCTCCCAAGAATCAAATTAGAAACTTCAACTCTACTAAAACTATTTGTCACTTCATTTTTGGTTGGATGATTATTCTTGTGGAAGCCTCTCATTTTCCTGCACAAATTTCTGAGGATTCACTTAAGAGCTACTTGCTAACTAGTTTCTGAATTGCCATAGGAAGTTTTATTAAGCATTAGAATCTCACCTTTCCTTCAACTCCGACACCACAGTCGGCCTCTTGAATCATGCTAACATCATTCCCTCCATCACCTGCAGGTCACAGCACAGATGAATGACATTGGTAGTTAAGCAACAGATGCAACATGCAACCTAACCAAAGGCATCTGGGTCAGGCTGTAATATTGGAAGAAACACTGAACCCTATTAACAAAAGCAGGAATTTAAACAGAAATTGGGAATTTGAATTCTTAAAGAAGTGGTTTGATTTTGTGTGTGTGTGTGCGTGTGTGTGTGTGTGTTTGGTTTTTGTTTGTTTGTTTTAATAGACCTGTATGAATTCAAGGCCACTGATCAGTTAATCTGACTGGTGGGTGTATCATTTTACATACAATGATTAAATAAAGCTCCCATTAACAATAGCACTGTATCTGGCAAAGTTCAAACTCTGTTCTGCAAAGGTACCACCCCAAATATTTATGAGTTTCCATATGCAAAACTTGATTTTGCCAATCATTCTCCCCCCAGAAAAAAACAAATAGCCTGTTCCTTAGCTCAGCATTTCCAGATGTTACAGGATGACACAGAACTGTTCACATTAAAAAAAAGACTCCATCCTACATGGCCACTCAACCCTAACCAGAGCGGTCGCTGCTTCTGAAACAGGTATAACAGATTTCTTATTGTACAGCTGCATAGCCAAAACACACTTTTCTGACTTCAGCCTCTGGGTCCTTGCAGCATGAAGCTGACATAAGTCAGGCTTTTAAAGAAAAGCAACAGTTCACATGCTTAAAACACTTTTCAGTCTTTTCATACCAGCCACAGATGTCCCCACAGACACAAAATCTTAGACTCTTTGTATAATGTATGAACAAGAGGTTGAGCAGACTAAAAGGGAGGCAAAACTGTTTTTCAAGTTTCTCTCAAGTCCCTTACCTACGGCACAGGTGAGCTTGCCAGTCCTTTCCTGCAGCAAACGCACGATCTGGGCTTTCTGCGTTGGAGCACATCTGCAGCAGACAACGGCAGGGCACTGGCAAGCCAGCTCCATGAACTCATACTCATAGTATTTCAGACACACCTAATTTACAGAGATCACAAGCATCAATCACTACGTTTGTGCTATGTTTCTTTACAACTCAGAAATCAGCCACAGGGTGTTGGGGCTGCTCCTGAGCAGCCCAGGGAGCTCGCAGCCTACCTCCAGTGAGTCGCCAGAAATAACAAGTGCGCAGTCATGTTTCCGGCGGAAGGCATTCAGCTCGAGATGGGCTTCTCCACGGTTAGTCACCTGGAGAAAAACATGGCAGGGAGGAAAAGTTTGGTTTGATGGGGTGAAAACAAACAAACAAGTCTCAAAGGGAGCAAAAGCAATATGGACAGGCAGCACACTGATAAACAAAACCTCAAAGGGATAGAAAGCTGGGTCAGAAAAACATAAATAGTCTGGGTCTGCTGCTGGAACAGAGCTCTGATCTCAGCACCCCTCCTGTCCTGGAATTTGGTGACCTGAACAGGTCTTGAGTGGAGTACATGAGTATTACTCACTAGTCTGAATATATGGATGTCCTGTGTCCGCGTCACCAAATGAGCGTTCTTCGCTGTACACGTGGCTGTCTCTAGCTTATCTCCTGTCAGCATCCACACCTAAAAACCAAGTATTTAATACATTAAATACAAAACTTAACAGCCACGTCTGCAAGACATCTAAAAGTACCACCTACCAGTTCAGGCACAGAAAGGGACTATTAGGATATATATACAAAAATTATTTTTCAAAAAAAGCCCTATTTTAATATGTAAAAGAAAATTCTCATGGATAAAAAAAAAAAGCAAAGCTTTTAAATAGGCTGAATTGCAAAAGAGGTTACAAGCTGAATAACATTTTTCCACCTGCAATATTTCAAGATTCTGCTGATAAAACCCACAAAATGCAAGCTAAAGAATGTGTATGCGTGTGTTAATGTGTCCCACCCCAGCTATTTCTTGTACGCTGAAATAAGCAGGCCTCGCTGCAGAAATATCCCTCATGGCCCTGCCTCAAATGTGGATGATGCAACTGGGGTTAGCTCACTGCTGATGTGTGCGTCTGGAACAGACTGAGTTGGTTTTGTGTTAGTCTTTTTTTTTTTTTTTTAATATATACACACATACACTGCTCTTTTTATTTTCTGCTGGTGGGGGGGCATTTGAAAGTAATGTCAGCAGCAATATTCAGCAGCAATAATATAATCTGGCAGGGAATTCCCTCAATACTGTAAATATATCTTTTTTTCTCTATCCCCCAACTTCCCCCCCCCCTTGGTGTTTCGGTGTTTTTATCCTTTCAAGACAACGCCCAAGAAAATTTAACCAAACTTTTTTAAAAATGCACAGGGACTCATTTATTTAATAATCTGAGGTTGGAAAATGATTTGATCTTAACAAGATGGTCCCTGTAATGAATTACAAGACTGCCTTCAGTTCTGATTTGGTTTTGCATGCCATACCCTAACGAACGTACCGCCATGACAAGTGGGCAGAAGCACAGCCCTGCGTTGCACGCTGCACCACAACACCCACTGCAGCCAAGGTGAGAAGACAAAATTAAACTGCTCCGGAGTTACTGGCCAGATCTATATCAGATAAAGCCACAGCACTGCAGAGTGACTGTTTTATCCTGCTCATCTCACTTCGTAGCTCAAGATCCTGTTGTTTAAAGGGATGGCTCCAAACAGAAAACAATTCTGGAAGACTGTCCTAAGTCTGGAATTCCGACTCTTATTTAAACTCCAACACACAGCCCTGCTTTTGGATTTACAGCACAGCTCAATAGTTTGCTCACTCTCATATTTAAAGCAGAGAAGCCACAAGCAGAAGTTTTATCTGCTTTTACTGCCCAAATCTGAAGGTTTAGTCTTTTTATTTTTTCCCTTTTGCAAGTCCAGAATCTGAATGACAAGTTCTCAGAGAGGAAAACTGAGCAGGAATCCTTCTCTGCCAAGCACAGCTGGGGCCATAAGTGCCTGCGTCTCAGAGGCAGGAGCCCCAAAAATGGAAGGATTTCCAGCCTCTCATTCTCTTGGCTCAGGCACCCTCTAGTGGCCCCTGCGAAGCATTGACCTCCACAGCCGAGCGCTTCACCCCAGCTCCACCGTGTGCCATAGAATAACCATAACGGTTGGAAGAGACCTTCAAGATCATTTGGTCCAACCATCACCCTACTGCCAATGCCACCCACTAAACCCCAAAACAGCCCTGTTGTTTCATGCAACCCCCAAAGTCTCCTCCAGCTCCCCTCCTGCACAGGCACCCGGTTTCTCGGCGGAAGGAGCCAGAACAGGCCAGGGAAAGAAAAGCACAGAAGATGACATGCTCTCGTGTTCAGTTAACTTTTAACACTTCCCACATGTTTTTAACCCAAGTTGGGCTCAAATGCATCAGCCAGCCTCACTGTTCTTGCCCCTGAAGGACACCTGAACATTTATTTGACAGGGCCCCAAACCATCATTTTCTGCCTGTAGGACAGTAGACTCCTGAGAGCCTAGGTGTACATGCCAGGGATAATATTAAATTAGGCAAACCTTAATGCCAGCATTTCTCAGGGTCTCCAGAGTGGGCCTGACGTCTGCCTGCAGCTGATCCTCCACACCAGTGAGACACAGCAGCTCCATCTCCATCTCCAGGCTCTCAATGACCGTGGCCACCTTCAGGGAGCGGTCGTGCACGCTCAGCTTCGCCTGCACGTAGCGTGCCTGAGGACAGAGCAGAGGTAGCCACAGCCACGTGAATGGTCCACTTGCATTTCTGTGCAATACAGGGTTAGCCAGCATGAATCCCCAAAACTATCTGTTGACTGTCATTCAGAGGTGTCACCTGTAATGGCCCATGAGCGTAAGGTGCTGTTACAGAATGGGCCAGAAAATGTTTCAGGAAGTTTTTGTCATTCTGCCCCTGTCCCATGCCAGCCAGGCGGCACAGCACACCGTGTGGCACACACACAAAAGCCTGGGAACGATGCCATCACACCACAGGTTCAACCACTGCTTTTGTGACTAACACATCTCCAAACAAGGGCCACAAAGAATCCTAAACATTCCCACCATCTCACCTCTGCATTTAACCCGTTTTACTTCACGTTTTGCCTGACTGGGGTACAAAAGTTAGCACTGTGTGCAGAGACCCATCTAAGACCCATCTCATTCAGACCCATGCAAGAAGCTTGTGTTTCCATGAAGCCTGGCTGCGTTACATTTGGGATGTTTGTAGTTTCCCTGGATTACAGAATGCAACATTGAAAATTAAAAGCCAATACATTGCCTCAAACAAACACAACTTATCTAATGAATGATGGATATTTGCAAAATTTATAACCACAGAAGATTAGAAGGCAGGATTCAGGAACTGTTTTGGAGAGTCCTGGATGGGATCCAGTTTCCTACATATCACTTTAAAAGGCACTTTGATTAAAAGAACAGCAAGACACTGAAAAATGGCAATTCTAACAGAAGGAGTACGGAGATGAGAGGCGGCATTATCATTAGAGGTCTGTGAGAATCACTTCAGTGATTATTTGTTTAAAAACAAAGCAAAAAAAAACAATCAAAGAACTTACTTCAAAGTCTTGATACTGCTCTTCTGTCAGAGACTTCTTGGCTACAACGAGAACCCTCAGGCCTTCCCTAGCCATGTTACCACACTGGAAAGAAGTATCACATTGTAAACCATAAACTGCATCTCAAGTAAGATGATTTATGCATAGCATTTCAGAGATTGCAATGCAAGATAGCAGGTTAAGAAAATAACCGTCCCATTTGAGCAACCCCAGCAGGTCTATAACATCTGATAAAGTGCATGATAAACTGGAGAGGAAAAAAGATCTGCAATGGTTTGTAATCTATCCCAGTGATCAGAAACAAAACTGTCCCCTCTGCCATATCAACACGGCAAAAACAGCCCCATTGATTTCATTTTCTCCATCTCTATGTAAAAGGACACAAGCCTTTGATTTAAGGACTTGGAATCTTTGGCCACAAAGATTCTCTTTAAAATAAGAAAAAAGAAACTCTTTAAAATAAGACCAATCCATTATTCCTACGAACTCTGGGGTGTGGGGCTGAAGAATACCTGTAAATGAAGCTACTGCTCTGAACTCTGTGTCAACATTACTGCTAACCTGACAAACACATCCAAGTACAAAACTGCCAAATGGAGTTTTGAAATCAGACCTTTCAGTCTAAATTAAATCCAGACACAGGATCAAGCCCATGAGAAATTAGGTGGTCTTGAATGGCAATCCATCTGCAGCAAAATCCATTTTATTTTTAGAAATTATTCTGCACTAAATATGCTGAACTTGCCACCTGAATTCCTTGTTACTGCTGAAGTAACAAAGCTGAAGACTAACCTAGTGGATTGCCATAATGCATGATCTTTTGGCCTGGAGGTGTTTTAGCACTTCTGTCCATTTTGTCACACTGACAGCAGAAGCTTTGTCAGGTTTTGCCCTGGAAGGGCAAAAGCACTCACAGGAGGAACCCTCAGTAGCAAGAGAGACCGCCCCATACCTCTTCTTCCAGCCAGTCGTTGTACTGCACAATCCCAGCCATCACCACGTCAGCGCCCTTCATATAGAAGGTGATCTCTCCTGTTGATTCATCCTGAAGTTGAGAAGCAGAGGAGTTAAAGTTGGGCCAATACTAGCACATTTGGAGTGGTCTCAGCAAGCTAAGTGAGGAGGTTTTTACACAACAGTCACAAAAATGTCTGCACAGGGTCAGGCTGAAGGTCCATCTGGCCCAGCATCTTGTCTCAGGGCCAGAAGGAGATGCCTATTCAATTACAGTTCAGTTACTTGCAGCAGGAATTTAGACAAGTATGATCAGCTTCTAAATCAGCAACATGTGATCCCCGTGCAGCCACCTCTCAATCCCAACAGTGTGCCTTTGGAATAACCTCTAGCCCTCACCCTGAAAACCTGCTTCATACTTACCCGAAACAATAAAACAGATGCACAAAAATTAACAGAGTAAAAGTCACTTTAATTTACCCTGTTACATTATACAACATAAGCATAATTAAACTTTATGCTTGCTGCAGAAAGGTTAGATTGCTGCTTGCCTTATCTGATACAAGTAATTTGTAGGCTGCAAGCAAAGCATATTTACATTACCACAAATTAAAAAATCCCTTCTAACCAGGCAGATACCTAAGGAGGTCACAGCTATTAGTATTACAAGCTAATGGAAACCCTGGCAATTTCCTCAAAGGAGACAAAACAATGAGTAAGGAACAAACTGCTCTGTAAACGAAGAAAGCCACCAGGGATAGGAAGAAAATAAACTTAACACGCAAGAGCAGAAAGTCTAGAAAGGTCTGGAAATAGACAGCCATGAACAAAGGGGAAGAAATACTTTAGGTAAAAAGAGAAACAAAAGAAAATCACAATGAACACTGTTTAGTTTTTACACTATTTAATATAGGTGCCAATCTGTTCTGCCATTACAGAAACTAGTGGTGATAGCTCTCACACATGAGGAGTACAAGTCAATAGATTAAAAGCCTGACGTCCTGTGGCAAAAAAGTTTACTTGCACAGCAAGAAAAAACAGCACCTGATGCAGATACTAAAAATCCAAGGAAGAGAAATAAGTGTCTTGGCTAGGGCAATTAAGAAGTGGCCAAGGATAATGAAGATCCTTTACCGAACATTTTTGCCAAGCTCAAAGATCTTCACAGGTAAGATTCTCATGATTAGGCCTAAGAATGTTTTTCAAAGCCCTGAAAGGTTTAGCCTTCGCATACTGATACCCACACATCCCACCTCCTCCGAAGCAGAATGCGTGCAACTACCAAAACAAACAGTATCTTCTTAAATAAAACATAACACTTTTGGCACTGGCAAAAGGTAAGGGTTTATCTATTAAATTATTTGATTAAAAAGTGTCTAACAACATCTCTGTAGGAAACTGCATAAGGACTCTACTTCCCGTGCTGCAGAACTGGCTTAAGATAGTTTAGAGTTTTTGTCCAATATAAATACTGTATCAGCTATCTCCTTGCATTAGTCATTTCCTCTCACCAAGTTCAGTAGGAGGTTAGTGCGTTCTCATATTATGGTAAGATCACACTATAAATCTACACAAAGATTTGCCAGTTATATTGTTTTGGAGAGGCATCTTTTTCCACCGTGGTCTGATTCTGGCCACAGTTCAAAGGCTTCTCTCAATTCCAGATATGACAATAGCACTATCTTCACTTCACAACAAAGACCATTCCACATGGGTAAGGGGAAAAAAGCAAAGAGAAAGAAGAATGGAAAATGTTGTGGTCAAACAAACAGGCCTCTTTTCAAGAAGATAAGTAAGTAAACAGTACTGTAAAGAGTGGCTGCTTTGTTAGAATGGGACTTCTTAGAACTGAAATAATCAGCTACAGAGATGACAGTTTGATCACATATAACTAGCAGATATTGCAAAAATATCCTGAATGAGGCAACATCTGCTACTTGTTTTCAATATTAACTACTATTTTATTTACTAAAAGTTGTGTGTTGAAGGAGATCTTTTTATGAGAGCCAGAGAGGACTGGACCAGCAGGGGAGACAGGCATCCCTGCCAAAGAGTTTGGTAACAGCATTGCTGAGCTTGATGCATGCATCACTTGCTGAAATGCTATACCCAGATTATGCTGGCAAGACAATCACAATGGCTCCTGCTAGCTGGAAAAATGGCTTTTTCTAAGAATGGGCAACATCTGTATGGCTGAGCAGAAAATATTACCATTTTAATTCTACTCACTGCATTTCTGAGTATGGTTTCATTCTACAGCTACTCTCATCTCCCCTCTTGCACACTGCTTCTGTTGTCTTCTGGACATTTTATGTTACTTTCCCTTCCCTTTCTTCTGATCTTTGGACAAGCAGCACAGTTTTAGAAGATCTGCTGAAGAGGTAACCAACCACCTTTGCAAGTTGTGGATCAAAACTAACTTGACTGCCTACACCTGCATACATGCATGTTCAATAAAACAACATTTTATTTGACAGTTACTGATTTTTAAACTGTTTTTTAATGCAAATGCAAACCCTGCTGGAAGATAATATTTTGGAGTATAGAGGAACGTGCTAAGGTAACACCCAGGCAGCAAGCATCTGCTACTCAAAACCTGGCTCCGCATAGGGTGTACAGGAGGCTGTACAGTGGCTTAGCAGCAGCTCACCAGCTGCAAAATAAAGATACTTAGCTACCAAGCATGATGGAGGAGGCAGTGCTTTTATTAGCAACACAAACCTGTCTTACAGACTTAGGATCTGGGCCTGATATTGCTCCCACTGACCACCAGTGGGAGTTTTGCCATTTTCTTCAGCAGTACTACATTAAATACAGAAATGCACAATAGGAAACTTTTTCTTTCTAAATGGGAGGAATGTAGCTAATGGTTGTTTTAAAAAGCACAAGCTTCAAATCACTGCCTTGCATCTTGTCATTTTATCATACATAAAGGGGGGAAAAAGACCTCCTTTCTACTTAGATACTTTTCTACTTTTTGTTAGATAAGAAAGAATTTCAGAGCATTTGTTGCTCTGCTGAGCACACAATTTAAAAGAAGCATTCTCTTGTTCTGATGGTTAGCCCACTTCTTAATCTTTTGATAAAACAGTATCTCAAAAAAATGTACCATAAGCAATGGTGGGGAGAGGTTGTTTATTCCTCCATCTTTTATTGCTCATCTTTTTCTTTTAGGACTCAAAAAGGTTGCCTGAAGGCTCCACATCACTTTCAAAAAAAAAAAAAAATCCACCTGAAGAAATTATGCATGCTGTAGTTAAAGGTACACATGCTATACTTGCTGCAGCTATCATGCCATGCAGCAGGACACATTTGTGGACTCCATGTTCAAACACAGTCAGGTCTCTAGACTCACAGATTTAACACACTGATTACTTTGTACAACCTCAGCCTATCAACCCATTTCAGCCAGCATTCCTGCCCTCAGGCAAGTTTTAATATTCCAAAGCCTGGAACAACTTGAAATACGTATTTGTGCCACTGCACTAAGGCCTGCGATCTGGCATTTAAAAGCAATTCCTTGAGTAACAGGAGATCCAGGTCCAAAATACTCAGCTGGAATAATGCAAATACAGCCATTTACATGAGCTTTAATGAATTCCAATCTGTATGAAACACAGATTGTCATGCATGGGTTTGCAAAAGCTATTGTGTGCACATATTACAGTTCCATTTTATCACCAATATTCCTATTACTGAGAGATTTGAAGTTCTCCGTGACATTATTCCTTCATTATGTTGTTTCTGACGGGCTGTGCTCTGCCACACATCCAGAGAAGTTCAAATTTGTGAGGCCTCCAAATATCAGCCAATGAAGCAGGCCAAATAAATCTGCTATAGAAGAGGCCCATGTACACTACTTTTCCACCTACTGTTGTAGCTTAAAATATATCAGGCAGAAGATAATCTTACACCCTCTTTCCAGATACCCCCAAATAAATATGCAGCAACCTAGCTTTAGTACAAAGCAAAAGGAGGCAATGGATCAATCTTACCCATTCTCCCCACCCTAAATAACAAGGCTGCAGATCCCATGCAATGATACAGCAAATCATATCTTGCCCTGGATTATGGGTTTCCTATTCATGTTTTAAATTCCTGGTACCAATTAGATGTCTGTACTTTCAGTAAAAAATAACAGCAATGTTTTAATTATCTCCAAAAGAAATATTCAAACTGCTTCACCTTGTTTGCTTTGCAGGAAAATGGAAGTGCCTTGCTTCAGCTGGGTTGATTTATTTTTCTAACATCGATTCCCTAGCACTATCTGGAAAACTAATGATGATAATGGTGATAACTCATTTCTATGGTTTTTAAAACATCCACGCTTTCTTATTCTTTCATTTTCAAGGTAATTAACTTCTGGAAGTGTGATCTTCTATTGCATTTGCAGACAGAATCCCAAAGTGCACAATTTCAGCTGGGCACATATTTAGCCAGTGCAGTGCCTGCCCCTGCTGATAAAATTATCTGCATGCATGGATGTACCCTTTTACCTTAATGCAGCTATTTTCAAACTCTGCTCATGATGCAACATTCTCAGCATGGCTTTGAGATGTTAAACACCTCAGAAGACCTTCCACCATTCCCTGCATCTACAGCAAGTGCCCTCTCCAGCAGTCTTGTACTTCCACGGTGTCTGACAGAGTTTCAGTGCCTGGCAGAGATCAGGGCAGCACCACACTACCACTAGCAGTCTGCTGAAGTTGTTTCGCTGTGGCATCAGTCCACAATTCCCTCCCCAAACTCCTTCCCAGTTGCTGCTGTCTCTATTTCCCCCTGTTGTACCACCACAACTGCTGCGGAGACCGAGCACAAGCTGGACCCATGGCTGAAGTCCATGATAGAAATTAAAAACATGAGCAGGAAGGAGAATCCAGGGGCAGATGGAGCCATGGAGGACACACGAACACAATGCCTGAAGCTTCAGCTCACTCCTCCCTTTTCCTGTCAGTTTGAATGAGGGACTAAAGTTAAATACATTGAAGATGAAGGAAAATGATACATCACCAAACTAACCCAGCAGCGAGATGCTAGTAGCTCAATACACAGAACCAGTTTACGGCCTGAGGAGGAACACCACTCCTGAGAACAAATGTTTTGTACCTTCCACGTTACATTCACAAGAGAGTCACAAAGACAGAAGCGTGTACCTGAAGCCACTTACCCGGACGATTATCCCCATGCGCTTGCTCTCGTAAGTGAAGGGGAAGATCTGGAGGATGCTGAAGTTCAGGATGTGGCCGCCTGGTGTCCTCAGCTGCATGGAGGACTGGTCTCTGCCCACCAGCGTTAGGCCCACGCTCTCGGTCCACTGCACCAGGGCCACCTGAGAGGAAAGGCACAGCAGGTTGTAGTCTGCTCCGAAACTTATGCTTTATCATGAATTAAAACCGTTCCCGCTCGCAGAGGCAAAAAGGGAAGTGCCAGCCCGGGCCTAGCACCCTAACCGTGGTTCTGTGTCTGGCACGGAAGCGGAGCCCAAGCTTTCCAGAAAAACTGATGGGCTGTGGATCAGGCTGCTGAGATCTACACCTAATGTTAATGATACATTTTCTACACAGGTGCTCTGATATGGCTCAATATAATGGACTTTTCCTGACACTGAGCATTTACTAAGTAATTTTGTGGTTTGGGCAGGCCAGCTCCTGAGTCAGCTGCAAAGCCTTCCTAGGCCCTTAGCAGGAGGCGACCACAGGCTCTCTGCCTCTGGCTGCAGTTTCCAGAAGGAAAACATTCAGCAAATGGGGGCACCGGTACCCTCGGCCCAGCTCCAGGGCGCCGAAACCTCTGCAGGGGCCCATTAGTAAAATCTGTTTACAAACACCTGACTTTCTGAATGTGTTGTTTCACAACTTGCTGTTTATAAAATCAAGAATTCAAAATGATGCTTTCACCCTGGATTTACAATATCAAAGCCTGAAATGCTAACAAAGAGATCATTAAAAATTCACATTAAAAAAAAAAAAAAAAAGGAAAATGAGCTCTGTGTTGTACTCTGGTAGTAACAGTTCATCAGCAATTTGCAATCTCTGTACTGAGCAGCAAGGCAGCTGAAGGCTGACTCGCAGGCACTTGTTAGCAGAGCTCCTTTCCCCCACATTAAAATTATTTAATTAAATTTAATTAAAATAATTAAAAAAAAAGAATTCAACACACAGAAGTCCTCATTTAATTGAGCTTATACAACTATCATTTTGACTGTTGCTTTCAGTATTTGAGCACCTGCAACATTGATTTCCTTACAAGCATTCACTAAATTACAACCAAGTCACAACAGAAGACCAAAGACTTCATTTTGCTCCCCCAGCGCTGCCCCCGTCTCCCCACCTCAGCTGACAGAGCCATCTAGGAGTGATGCTGCTGAGATAGAGGCGTTTAGCTCTAGAAGCTGTCCTGGCAGTAACGGATGGGAGCAGCAGCTGACATAAGCCCATATATCACGTGCCTCCAGGAAGGATCAAGGGATACTTTCCCCAAACAAATACAAAATACTAGAAGTATTTTACAGTGACATTCTCAAAAGTGTGAGAACGTAGGGCACATGGTTGCTGCTGACTTGAAGGTTAATTATTCCTTGGGCATTTCAGGTTCTGCTTTTACTGCCTATTACCACAAATACCTTACATAAAAGTGGGATTTATTTTGGGAAATCACATACACTAGATACAGATAAAAATGAAATCTATAAATACTTGCATCAAGTCAAGGTTTTACTAGGAAAGTTGATACAATTGGTCTAATCAGACAATCTTTTATGATCTCGGCTCCCTTTCATCCACAATTACGTTTAAAAAACAACCTAAAATAAACCGTTTTCTTTCTTAAGGTAGTCTTAAATCATCAGATGAAAAAAAAAATGCTGAGTTGGCTTTGTCTTTAAAGGCCTTTAAATCAATATTTGTTTTAATATTAGCAAGTTTTTGCAGGCTCATTCACAAAGGTTACAACAAATCAAAGGATCTTTCAAGATTCTTTTCAAAAGTTTCTTCAAGACATCCTTAGTGCATTAAAGTGTGCAGTTGGATAATCCTCCTAACTACCTCCCAGAGCAGATTGAGCTCAGGTTTCTAAAACTCTGGTTAATAATGATTGAGAATATTTTCCACAGTGTGATGTTACACAAGGACTTGCTTGGTGTACACAGCACTAGATGCTCATCTGCCCATGTTGGAGAGCTGCAACTGCCTGAAGACATAAAGCTCTGCTCCCACCTCAGGCTATTAAAGCATCCCCATTGCTACTTTCTTTCACAGATCTCTCTTTCCCTGCCAGCATCTCATTTCAATTCTATGTCAGGAAGCATTCAAACCTCCTGAAAGAAAAGCCCGGCACACAGTAGCAACTGGAAGAGCAGCAGAGGATACCTGCTACGCTGTGCACATCGTACCGCAAACTAACTGCATTTCATTGTGTGCTGCCACTCATTTCAGATGGCCACAAAAAGGCATGTCCACAGAAGGGGAAGAGTAATGACAGAAATCCCCCCTCTCCCTTGCTGCTGGGCCCAGGAACACTACTTCTTTCAGCCCTCAATGGCCCTCCAGGTGAAGCCCCCATTCAGCACTGGGAACTGGGGTTGATTTCTTTTAACTTGCCACCTCCCAGCCTCTGCAATGCTTCGTGAATTACCAGAGAGGAAAAGTGATATCATTTTGAAGTGTTCCCATCAGAGCCACTACAAGCACTGAAATTACCATCCCCATTCACCACAAAGCACAACGTGATTGGTCCTGAACACCGCGGGATGACACCAAGGACAACAGGCCACCAGATCTCCTGCAGGGCCAGGGCACCTGGCCAGGCAATGTGCTTCCAGAGCAGCATGGCACAGAAGAACTTTACTCCACGCCCCATAAATCGGTAACTGGAAGGCTCCCAGTCACAACAAAAAGATGCGAAACATGGAAGATGCAAAGATACGTTGGCAGCTTTAACCAGGATGGAAACCACTCATACACCTTTTCATGAGCCCATGCTGACTGATGAGGAGAAGTCAGCAAGGTTCCTGAGAGCACTCTGTGAGTTTGTAGCTCTGTCCTGGAAAGGTCATACACAGATCTGTGCTTTACAGAGCAGAGCAGCTACAGGAGCCTGCCGTACTATCCCCTCAACTTTGCTCTTTCTGACAATTAAATTACCCAAGCCATCACCGAAGTGGATATCGACTAATAAATTTCATTCCAAAGGGACAAATTGATCCTTCTGTGCTATGAGCTGCTCTACAAATGTCCCATTTAGGGTTGCCTAGGCACACAGACAACAGGCAGAAACCCATTGATCGGAGCACCCTTTCATGTCCTGGCAGCTGTGGTGGGCTGTCAGGGTTAAAGACTGTTTGCCCAGGAATCTCAGGCACTCTTATCTCTGATCAGATTATATCTATTTCATTTCCCCTGTTAGTTACTGTATGGCTACAACTGACACGCTTGCAGAGCCCCAAGGCTGTAACTGATATCTGAATAAAGATACTTCAAGTCTTCTAAATAGCAGTGTGCACAGGAAACAAATTTAGGAAATCCTGCTTTCTGTTACAGGAAATGAATCCTATGCCAACTGGTAGAAATTACCCTTGCTGTTAAAGTAAAGAGAATACAAGTTTTTGTACTCATTTCATAAACTGACCTTCCCTGCCATGGTAATATTTTATTGATATAGAATTTCAAAGGCTGGCTTTAACAGGAGTCCAAAGCCATTCCCCTACAGGGAATGTTATTTAACAGCATCACTCTCTTCTCAAGGACTTGACTTGTGCTGATTCTGCATATTGTACCATCTAGCATGACATACTAGAGCACGTCTAAACAATATTTGTATATCTAAGACCTACAGACGAGATTTCCTCAATGCAGCAAAGCATATCTGATTTCTGAACCCACTGTAATTCTCTACTTAAGACACCACAAGAAAGAAAAAAGAATTTAAACAATAATGTTGGAAGGATTAGTTATCATGCTATAGTAAAATAAACAAACAAACAATAATCCCTTAGGTATTTGAGACAAATTGCTGCATAAATATTTTAAAGATAGAATAATGTAAAGTAAAAAAGGAAAAGAAAAATCACTGACTTCACTATATACCACAGCACACATATAAATAAACAGAGGATTGCACAAAAATAGCCAGTAAATGCTTTAGGGGAAAAAAAGGAAAGAAAAAAAAATACTGATCACAAAAATTACCATCTGGAAATCATTCAGATCTCATTTCAATCCAAAGGCAGTTGCTTTCTGTAAAGCTGCCTTCATGGGGGAGAGCAACACATTTGAGGAGAAAAGCAGGTAAGCAAAAAACAAGACTTGGGTCATGGTGTGGGATCTCCTCGCCAGCTCAAAGCCAGGGAGGGGTAAGCATTTGTTGTCACTGTAGGCATACCAACAGAGTGGGGGAAAAAACCAAAGATGCAGCTTTGCTATAATACAGACAAAACCACATTTATATGACATGAATGAATTGCATGCTTGGGAAGAACGCTATAAGGAATATTTTGAATGGCACAAAATGGGGAGCCTAACTCTGTATGCAATCTTTCCATAATACAAACACGACAATCTCAGAAACCTGTCTGTTTGAGGATTTTTACCTATATGTTGATTTCTATGTAAACGATTTCTCATCTTTAGCTATAAGGAAAGCTAGTTTCTCTTCTGATGTCAAAGGAGAGAAGTTTATTATCAGAGGGAATTTTGTTTTATTTGGGGCAATACATGGAAGAATCCTCCAAATGAAGTCCAATGGCTGATATAATCTCAGTAGGATTCTTATGGAAAGTTTAAAACTTCAGTCTTTCAATGGCACAAAGCAAATGTAGGTATACAAGTTAATAGATAAATCGTTTTAGCATAGTTGCACTCAAGAAGATGCATCACAATAATCACACGCTAGCACTAATATTTCAAATATTGCAGAGCATGGCAGAGAGCACTATATCATCAATTATGTACTCAATCTGCTCTGTAGAGTGCCCAGTAAGAGTCTCCATCAATTCTGTGGAGAACTGCAAATTTCCCCCCTGATGTATCACTACACATAACCCTGGCTGGACTAGGTGCTGGTGGAAAAATGGCATGGCACAGATTTGCTCCAAGACTGACTCTGGTTCACTTTGGTTATCCTGCAGAGCTAACTTAGGCTCCAGGTCTGTCCCATCCACACAGCAAGGGATGCCTCGTGGGTAAGACATGAGGCCCAGCAAGACTTCCAACTTTGAACTCCGTCTGGAAGTTTGAACACTTTGCCAATCAGGGACAAAAGCTGGCTGATGAAAGTGCTCCAACCACCTTCCACAAGTTCCCAAGACACCATTGCCTACAATTTGCTAAATGTTGTCAGAGGAACTTAAAATACTGACCTACAAAATACATCCTGGACAAATCACGAGTGCAGAAACATGAACCAAACTCCACAAACTGACCTCATCAGGACTAGAGGCCTGGTACACCCTGCAGGAGTCCTCGTAGTGTCTTTCGGCTTCAGCTTGGTCTGTCACCCCGTTGGACTCGTACACCGGCGTCACGTTGTGGCACAGTGCAATTGCCTTCACGGCCTCGTGCACTCGGCTGCTCATGGTTTTACGCACCTTGGTGGCTAAGGTAAGGCCTTTCACAGCAGGTGGGTCCTGAGATTGCTTTAAAAAAAAAAAAAAAAAAAAAAGGAATAAAGTCTTATTGGAGAAAAAAAGATTCAAACTGAAACTTTACTTCAGTGAAGAGTATATATGTGCTATAGTAGTTTTGCAGACTCTTATGTCCCTTGGAATGAGACGTGCTCACTGTACTCTAACCAGGAATACACTAATATATGTATCACCATTAGTGATGGAGGAAGGTGCCCACAAAAAATTCACCTAAGCTTTTAGAGTGGTACATGGAGTAAAGGGCCCTCTGTTGCAGATGTACCAAACACCAATGGATGCAAGACCAAAGGCAGAAGACTTGGTGAAACCACTTTTTGCTCCACAAAAGACCAATGGCTCTGAAAGTTTAGCTTCAGCTGAGTTTCATGTGCAAGAGCATATAATTGCTGAAAACAGAAAACAGATGACTTGTATAGACCTAGAAAATCTTAATTACATTCATTTAATTTTTAATACTATTTTTAGTATCAGAATGGGACTCTTCAGATAATTGCACAATTACTAAATTATCCTGGTTGAAGAGGGGACACACAGTGATCTAGTTTCCTGGTCTGTTAACCTTTAGTGTCAAGAGGACAAAAGTTTCGCTTCCAGGTCAAAGGCCACAACATGGTAAAAATAAGAGCACAGAATAAGAACTACAGTTCAAAATGAATCATTGCCTGCAAATGCTTCTCATTATAAGAAATCTGACTTTGTAATGATAAATGTTTTATGAGACACGTCCTTTACCAGTGTAATTCCACATGCTACTTTCCACATTCTAGTGATTAGGACACACAAGATTTTCAAATTTACTGTTGCAGCTCATCAGCACTGTTGCAACAGGATTTAAACAAACCAAACAATAGCAAACCCTCAGCTCAAGTACATTTAGATTGATGTACAACTATTCACATACTGGACTACTCACAGTCATCACAACATTCTTAACAAATATTGAATAGTTTGGGAAATAATTAACCAGTAGTCAAGTTTTCTCTGGAGATTGAGTACAAAATGATGGCAAATAAATCTGAAGTCTTTTTTTTTTTTTTTTTTTTAAAGTTTGTTGTTGTTGTTGCTTGTTTTGTTTTTAGCAAAAATGTACAGTTCAGTCATTTAAGGGTCTCAACAGCAAGAGAAGAAGCAGATGCTATTAAGGGCTGCAAAAGCAGAGGAGGAAAAGAGAGAGGCTACAGGAGTTAAAAGCTACATGAGACACATGTCAGTAAAAGAGATAATTACTCAAAATACCAAGTATTTAGAAATTATAATATGCTTGGTTAAAAGGATACGGTAGCTTGACAGTCTGCCCAGAAAAAAAAAAACTAGGCCACCAGACAGATTACTGAGGTCAAGGAAAAACGCTGTGTATCTTTACCACCATGAACAAAATCAAAAAATAAAAATCCTATTTAGGGTAGTGCCTTTTTCCAGGCAAACATGTTGGCTTCATGTTTCAGTTTGTTGGGTTACAGAAAATGCACTTCAGTCTAAAATCTCTAGAACAAAACAAGAACAATGTGACATGAAAAATCCAGTTCACTACACGGGGTGTTCATGCTCAAGGAAAAGCACAGGTACCTTGAAAACCACTTCCCTGGTTTCTGTAGGAACGAAGCAATACTACACTAATGAGAAATGAAAATGCTTGACACACAATGCAGGACTAGCAACCCATCACTAGCCTCCGCAGATTGCATCTGTTGAATCACATTTTACAAAAGAAAATTCAATTGTCATTAAGTCACAAAAAAGTTATTTCTGCCTACAGTTGTGAAAACAGTTATTAGCAGAAAATGAAAAATAATGCTTCAATGATTACATCATTAGTGGCAATTCTTAAATCTTTTTATAAGTACTGCTCAGAGGGGTGGCTGGAACATCAGCTGTTGACAGCTGATCCCTCCCCAACCCCCAATATTACAGTATTTTTACATAAAAGTTCATGTATAAGAAAGAACAGCATGCATCTATATGAAATTTCAGCTGATAAATGTCCACTATAACATGCTAAGGAAATACAGTTTGCTGATCCAGACATCTCATGGCACTACCGGGTTATCAGATAAAATTGAAATAAATTCTAAGAAGTAATTCTAAGAATTTATTATTAGAATTTCATCCAAAGATGAAGACTTTTTGGATGCTCACTCATGCAGTTACACTGAAAGAGAAATGCAAGGGAAAGATTTCCAGACTAGGACATTCCTGTTCTATACTTTACATCTTGACCTTGTCGCCTTCTTTAGCTATAGATATTTCTCAAAGCACGCATCAGTTATGTGCCATATGAGATTTTCAGAAGCCACTGGTGCACTGTTGAAAGAATCCCACTTTCACCACTTTCTTTTTCAACCACCAGGCCTAGAGCAGCAGCAATAGCCCGCTGTTCTCCATTACTCCTTACTGAATACTGATGGCTCCTCTTCCTTTATTACTTCCTCGATGCTCAGCCTTTCAAACAGCAACTTAATCCACTACACATCACCCTGTCAAGTGAAGCAAATGCTGTGGCTGCCGTAAGTGGTAAATGTCTAAATAAAAGTATGTTATATTACAATCAGACCTCAGTAGCAAGACACAGGCACCTATGTGTGCTTATACTTACAGACCCGTGCAAGTGCTGTGGCAACTGGAGTTAGAAAACTAGTGGATGCAAAACAACCTATGAATGTAATATGCAATCAGGCTAACATTTTTGGATTAAGCACCCAGTGGTCTTCAGACTTCTCTGAAAAATAACATTTAATAGGCAGATCCCTGACATGTTAATACACCATTAGCCCAGTGATCTGGAAAACTTTAACAAAGAGTTAAAAAGTCAGATTTATTTTTACCTGGGTGTATATACTGAATATGTGGCTCTGCACTTCATCCATGGAGTCCAGGCCATAAGCCACCGTGCCCAGATGAAGTCGCTTGAAGACCATCTCATTCTGCGTAAGAGTTCCTGTAATAGAAGCAGCACCAACATGGAACGTGAACCAGCATGTCTATCCCCAGGGCATGTTCTTGTCCTTGCTGTATCCCAACTCCAGGAGAAACTGGTCCAGAAGCTGAGCCAGTCACTGCACAAGGCTCTCAGCATGGGCTGAGCCCAAAGGTGATGGTATTAAAAATCTCAGGGCAGAATCTTCTGGGAAGCTGTTGTGCACATCACTGTGCCAGTAAGAAAGAATGAGATCATTCACCCAAAGGTTGATGCCAGAAAGAGCGGCAGGTGTAGCTCTGGTCCTGCTGGAACCAAAGAAAATTTCTGGGAACACCTTCAACAGGACCAGGATTTTATATCAGACAAAGCTCTTGATTACAGCTTAGTCCTTCGTAATCAACTCAGCTGTAAAAAGTGAGGCTAGCAGCAGGCAGACTGATGGTACGTTTCTGCCCAAATGTGTAAGTTATCTTCATCCAGCTTTAAAAATTAAATCTAAAAGTTGCTTTTGATTTTAAGTCTAACCTCTACTTTTGGTTTAATATCACACTTGAAGCATTCTTTAAAGTAGCATTGTACTCCTGTCCTCTCTTGTTTACGGCGTGTTCAGAACAACAAAAAGCCAAAAAATATTTTAAACTGATGAAATCATATTGTCAAAGTGGCAGAAAGTGCATATTTCTCCCAGCCCAAAGAAATCTTATATTATGATCGGTGGCTAGTCAAAAACATAACAAAAAAGAACAACATACCACAACTCAAAACTGTATTTTCTACATAGATACCTGTTTTGTCTGTGAGCAAATAGGATATCCTCCCCAGCTGCTCGGGTATAGTGCTGGATCGAACCACAGTCCCAGGAATTTTGGAATCTCTGCGGATCACCCAGCTATAGACAATTTTCCCCATGTCCAGATTCACACGCAAACTATGTGGGAGGAATGGGAAAAAGAAAAAGGAAGTGTAACTGCATTAAAACTTTGGAAAAAAATCACTGTGAATTGCAACAATGCAATAGAAGGACAGGCCTTCCATACTGAGTTTGAGCAACCAAAGAGGGAGTTTAGGGAAAAGTATATTCAAAATGAGTGTTTGGGTGGCAGATGGGGAGAACTGCACACTGCTGCAGTGGTACTGTGATTCAAAAGGATATATGACAAAATTGCATTGAGAACAGATATAATTTGAGAGGATGATGGACACAGACACATAAGGACAGTGTGATTGATAAGCAGACAGCAGGTTAAAAATGGAACTGAAATGAATCCCTGACCTACACTGAAAATAAAAATCTGCCTATTAATATAGCACAATTAAATATTAAAATTTCAGCCCCTTTTTAAAGGCAGTTGGATCCTATTATACTACATGCTGTATAAATCTTTCTCCTCTATTTTTGCTCTTATCAGAGCAACCAGGCAGCCTGAACACAGAGACAGGGTTCTTAAATGACTAATCTGCAGCCTAAATTAGCGAGCACAGACAGCGAACAGGCTAAAACACTAAACAAATTCAGCAGAAACAAGAAAACAACTTTTAACAGTAATTTGATTTCTATTTCTAGATTTATTTAGTTGTCAAATGAGGAACACGTACGGCTTTATATGACTGTTCACATTAGAAGTGTGGAGGAGGATGCAAAGGAAGCAGTATCTTGCTGGAAGAACTAGCATTCAACTCACCTAATAGGAATAATGTTTGAGAACAGAAGGAGAAATCTTATGATCTGTAGATACCAACGGCCAGCAAAATGCTGAAGGGCCACCATGACAAGCGAGACCACGACAAGAGCCCCGAACAGGATCTTGGTAAGACAGTTCACTTCCAAATCAAAGAGACCAATCTAAAGAAATAAAATTGAGACATTTCAATCACACTAGTGAAGGTGTTAGCTCAATTTAATATTCACAGAGAACAAGCTGCTATATCCAATGAGCTGTCCCTCACCAATCATTAACTTTTTTCATATAAAACACTACAAACATTTAAATTTATAAACGATACTCTTTTTATAAACGATACTCTTCCAGCTTACTAAATAAGAGCTCCATCCTTTGGAAGCTGAGGAGTGCACGAAGAGGTGTGAAAGACTCATGCTGTCAAAAGCTGCAGACTATATAAACATCCCTACACCTTGTCTTAACTTTGCTATAATGGAAGAATGCAGCAAAATAAGCCTTCCCATTCTATCTGGGTCTATTTTATTATAACCACAGAAATTAAAAGTGTTACCATTGTCAAAAGGTGAGCAGATATTGTAGTTAGGACCAAAAAAAAAAAAAAAACAGGTCTGATTATGGTAACTACCTTAAATCTTAAATCATAGGTTGGAAGATATAAATCATTTGTAGGATGTTGTTCCCACAGTGTGTACATATAGCCTTTGGAAATATATATATATATTTTTAATGATAAATTTCTGCCCCCTTTTTATTATAAGCTAATTATTATTTATTATCCTTACCCTACCTTACTTCTTGGGTTTGAAGTATTCATCACACTGCGCAGCTCCCTTCCAGTGTAGAGGACAACTCCCACAACAGTACCTGAATATAACATACATCAGCCTAAGAAAAACAATCTCCGCTTGTCTTCTCTGAAAAACGCTTGTCAGATACATAGGCTCGGCAGTTGAAATGGACTTTTAGCAGGTTAATTTCTAATGCAATAGCAATCAGACTAGAAAGGCTGGTACTTGAAATACAAAATCCACGAAAACAGATGCTGAACAGAAGACATCCTACCAGAAGTCAGCAAGTCTTCAACCACACTGCCCTTATGGTTGGACTTGTCCAGCCAGGTTGGACAGACTGCAGCAACTAAAGAGCACGGAAAGAGAAATCAAGAATTTTGCTCTCTTGGCTTCTCCTTAACCCCTTTTGATGTAGCTGTTGTTCCTCAATACAAATAAAAGCTGCTGAGGAAGAAGGATTTCTTGTGTTTCCTCCCACCACTTTGAACCCCGCTCAGGTGTGCAAAGTTTGCCTTACTTCAGATAGTGGTCCTCCATTGTAAGTGCATCTAAATTAGTGCTCTGGACTGTAGTTGTTCTTTATTGGTGAAGTCTGCCACAATCAGAGTAAAACCAATGAATTCCAACAGCTTTTACAGATAGAATTACCTTATTTTAAAATCTATGTTTTAGTTTAAATTAAGTATTTGTTTAATAGCAGAAAGGCAAACCATACCAATTCCCACCTTACTGCAACAGATGGAGCTGCTGAAAGCCCATCTATGTGTTTTAATGCTATGTCCCACAGTTTCTAAAGAGCTGAGAGAAACAATGTTCTCTCTTTTCTTCTTGCAGAAACACAATACAGTTTAGTACCATATACCACTGTTTTTCTACAGGTTTCTCTTAAAGCCTTTGCAAAAAGCCATTAAGAAAAAACTAGCTACAGTCCAGAGTTTAAAAGCTGCTATTGCCAAAGTCAAAGTCTCTACTAGAAAATTTTAGGGGTCTAAAAAAATGGGTAAAAACAACACTGGAAAAAAAAAAGAAAAAAAAAAAAAGAAAAAAAAGCACTGTTGCTCTATTGCTAATACATTGCTATTTTGTACTCCACTATTCCCCTCCTTCCATTAGCGACAGAAGTTTTAACAAGCTGCAAGTGAATTATCAAATAAGATCAATTCAAAAGAGGTGGTTTCTAAAAATGCTGGGAAACATTCCTTTGGGGGGGGGGGGAAACAACAAAAAAAAAAACACAACAAGAAGTCACTAGAGCCAGATGGCAGGAGGTGGTAAGATCATCACAATTCAAATCAGCAGATGGCACAGCTACTCCAAATCAACTGCAAACAGTCAGAGTCAGACCCGCTCCTACTACAGCAGCAGATGGAGAAAGTCACATAGCTCTGCTTTATCTTACAAGCAAAGGCTGCCCCAGTGAGATGGCATCACTATGACTTGACAGCTTTTGCTTACAGAAGAAGAAAAATGATATCCACATTTTCTCCTAACCAATAGGTTTTCCTTACAGAAATGACCTCCACCATGCTATTTATTATTGCCATAGGAAAAACAAAACTGAATTTAAATTTATCAAGTCAGTTGAAATAAGGGGAAAAACCTACCAGGGCTAGAAAACAGCTTGAAGACATGCTGGTATGTGTATAAATAGTGTTTCTAATCATTTTATGGCTATCCAAAACAGACTTTGTTGTACAAACCAGCTGAAATTACAATAACATCTGCAAACATTATTCTTACTAGCTGAACTCCCAAAGATATCTATCTACAAATAACTTTGTTCATACTCGGAAAGGAGGGTTAGATTTCACCCTCAGCAGGCTGGCTGTGAGCCTGCTCAGGGCAGGACAGCATCTTCCTCCCGTCAGCCGCACTGCTCGTGGCAGCACACACCTGCATTATGCTCAGGGAAAATTGCCGTACAGGTGAGAATCACAAGAAAAGTGGTTTTCCTTTCCCATGTATTTGTTCCAAAGCAGGATGGACTGATGCTCATGCATTAAGCAGCCTGCTCGGTATGAGAAACTGCCAGTCCCAATGCATCTGAGTGGTTTTACACTCAGAAGGAAGGAAGGCAGGTTACCTACTGCATTACAATTACTCATCCCTAAATATAATTTACTTGACTAAAAAATACTTGGACAACTAGATTTTTATGACCCTTTGGTCACATCCTGTGACAATACTGAGATGTGTTTCAACTAGGAGTCTGAACAGGGGTAGATGGAAACATACAGGAATAAAATCTATTCATTATATTCTGCTTTTTTAAAAGAGCAAATCAAAATCTTTTCAAAGTATTTTGAAGTTCATGTTCTTTCCCATTATTATTAACTCCATGTACACTCTTAAGTCCCTCCATTCAACAGCTTCAGTTCCAGCACTGCAATACAGAATTTCTCTCCTCCAGCTACTGTCCTGTAAATCTGGCAGGCATGCTACGCAGGAGAAGAGCAAGGCTTTTACTTTGACAGGCCTCTGCAAGAGAGCATTGATTAATCTCAGGCGTTGCGAGCTTATTGTTTACATATACCAAAATGTTTCAAATATTTTTTTTTTTTCTTTTTAAAAATATGTAAGACAAACTCAATGGAAGCAGTTACCTGGAAATCTTTCATCTTAGCTTCTGTTACCAGAATCTGTTTGACACTATTTCTGTTACAGATTAGGATGTCAATGCAGAGAGCAATTAAGTGCTATTCTGGTCCTAGATGCTAAAGAAGTGCCCAAAGGCCACTCCAATTCTTTCTCATCTAGGAATGTCCAAGAGGCAATTAGACGTCAGTCTTGCTCCCCAGAGGTGTTAGGACAAGTGGGAAACCTCACTCTGACTGCTAATTTCTCCAACTGACAGAGATTATTCCATTACAAAAAGACCTTTAAAAATTGTTAACATATTCCCTTAAAAAAAAAAATTGACACATGCCTCCATCTTACCTGATGCAATCACTGTGCTGGCCCATAGAGTGTTTTCTATGCTTAAACTTTCATTCACAGAAGGGTCACTGTCCTCCTACAACAAAAATAAAAAAACATGTCAGTAATTTAAAAGACTATTGGATGACAGAGTTACACATGGATGTTTGGAAAGGGGTGCTGGGGGAATCGATAGAGGGCTTCTAGATAAGATGGAGGATTTTCACAAACAGTTAAATCTCTGGCTAGGTTAAAAAACAACACTTGATTTCAGTGGAGAAAGGAAGGGGTGGAAAAAAAATCTGTTAAGATACCTGTTCCTGCTGAAGGACCCTGGGAATCAGAAACAAGAAAGGGATTTGTCAGAAGCTCACCAGGGACTACAGGGAAATGTTTTCCTCACTTGGTCCATGCAGATTAATAGCATTTTGCCTTCTACTGTGAGATCTCACTGAGATCCAATTTAGACTGCTCAGTGATGCCTGGAAACTTGTCTGATGTATGCCAGAGAACAGTTTCAAGAAAATCTGATTCCTCTTAGGCATCAAAAGATTAATTCTATGGGACTGTACTTTTGCATAAGAAAGTAAATTAATGTATGCCCGGGTTTATACAACTGCCTCACTAAGCCACCCAAACTTCTAATCCATACTACTGCCATTAATCAGATTAAACCATGTCTCAAAGATAAAAAAACTTACAATTTTGAATGGAAATACTAGCAAACAACTTCTAAAAGCTGTAACTGTCTCCCATTTCTTACACAAGCATTTGTCCTCTGAAAATTCCCCAAGGGTATTAGATGTATTTCTTAATGTTTTCATAATCCCAGTGAGAGGGGAGGGGAGGAGAGAGGGGAAAAACAAACAACAACAACAACAAAAACACCACAATCTTTTGCCCCACATAGGCAGTGCATCTTCCCAACAAGTCAAAAGATATATATTTTTAAGGGTGATGTTTCACAGAGAGTCTGAGCCACTGCCCTCTGAAATAGAGGGCAGATATAACTAAGTTCACACAGGCTGCATGCAACAACTGAAGGTAAAAAAACAGTTGACTCAGAATTAAGACTGATCTATCCAAGGACCTCTGCTTTTTCACCAGTAAACAGTTTTAATCCTGCAGTGATTGTGGTGGTCCAGATTTTATTCTGAACACCATGTACATGTAACTACCAATCTTCGTCCAAATATTCAGACCTTAAGAGTAAGGACCCCAATCCTAAACAGTCCATCATTGTCTCTGAGTCAAAGCTTCAATAAGTATATTCTTATTTCAGATTTATTCCATGTATTGTATGGAGGGGGCAAAAACAAAAACAAAAAGAGGGTACAAGGCTGACAAGACTTCACCATTTCTCCTGAAGAAGTCTGGCATCCTGTGAACATTCAGCAGTTTTGGACAGAAAACGCTACATACATTATTTTAAGCATATCTAAGTAGGACTTACCCTTGTGAAGGTCCCCACAAAATTATGTATATCAATATTTGGCTCTTCTGCATATACATAGGATCGTATTTGCAGGAGGTCCTAAAAACAGACGTGTTTTAGCAGGCAGTTAAATAACCACATTTTAATAATGTACCAATGTTTCTAACAAAATACTTTAAGCAAGAGTTACTTAATCAAGTTAAGATGATAATTAAATTATACTCCTTACTTGAGTTCAACTAAGAGAAAATACAACTGTTATACCAGCTTTACTGAAAAGTACTCTCAGCTAAGTATTTACTGAAACAATAACAAAGGCTCCTGGGAACTACTTAGTTGTTGGTGCCCCATACAAGCAATTTCAGCCTGAGTAGTCAAGCTAGCCTAAAACACTTACTACTATTTATCAAAAAGAGATTTGGATTAGTTTTCCAAGGCAACCAAGGAACATCCTACCACTAGGTATTTAGTTTGAGATGCTAGTGTCACTGGGAACAGTTCTATGGTGACAAGAGATATGCCAGTTCTGAAGAGAACTTTCACTGCTGACTCCTGCACTTATGAACTATTCACTCCATCATGGAGAGAACATTTCTCTTCAAAGACTTGCTATAAAATAAAATTCTTGCACTTTTTACAGACAGAACATCAATAAAACAGGTACACAGATTTCCCCCCCCCCCCCCTTTTTTTTTTGAAGACACAAACTTCTTTAGCTAGAGAGTAGTCAGCTACAGTAAACCACTTTAGCTAAAGAGTAGTTTAGTTAGGGAACAGCATGCTTGATGGAAGTTATACACTTGTTTCAGATCATACAGTGGAGCATCCATGGTGACAATCCCTACTTTTATGATGGAGAGTAATAAAAGCTTAACTTCTGAAGCCATTTCATGAAATCAGATTACTGGTGTCTCAGAATACTGCACTCCAGTGAATGAAAGGGAGAATTTAAGAAGTACAGGGGTACTTATGCCACAGTAAGCTCTGTAGTAAGTTACTGCAATGGTCTCTGGAAAGGAAAAAGAAAACAGGAGCACCCTGCCATGAGTCACCTTCTGCTGAGAAGCCACTCCCCAGCTGCCAGCCCCAGCGCCCTTCTCTCATCACAGCTTTGCAGTGACAGCTGTGTGGCACTGAGACACCCAGCTTCACCTTACCTGACATCTTGCCTGGAGCTCAGGAAGAGCTGGTTTACTCTTAGTTTCAGTACCAGCCACTCTTTGCTGCCAGAGCTAACCTGGAACATGCACTGAGCCCTATGCAAAACAATACTTAATTAACGTGCTTCTCGAAGCAGCCCATTAACTGAAGCACCTGAACACTTTTCAGGAAATAGATAGATATGGGTAGTTACCAACTAGAATATTTTTAAGGCGGCAGCTTACAGAAGCAGTTGGCAGTCTCTGAGTACAGGTAACTGGCAGCCGCAGTTTCCAGTCTGTCTCGCCATCCAGCTGGTCAGTGCGGAGGAAGCAAGACCCTGGGGAGTTTCAACAACGGTTAGTGCTCTTTCTAGATCTCTCTTAGGTACACCTATAGCTCTTGAAATGGTTTTGTTCCTAGCACACCTTTCTTTCTTTGGTATCTGATTTTAAGTAGTACTTATTAATAAGGTAAGAATCATGGAATTATATTCTTGCATCACACATCCGTTTCCTTCCATTAGTCCAAAATGCAGCGAGATTCTGCTCTGTATCTTTAAGACATTTGAAATATTCTTATTAGTCATTATGTTTTGTAAACCTTCCAATCAAGCATTTCCTTATCCCACACTTGACAAAACAAACCTGAACAGCAAGTAAAATGATTTACATCTATAATGCACAGCACTTTGCAACCCCATTCATTTACTCTGGGTTCAAATAACTACATTCTTGGATTAGCAAACAAAACCAGAGTGTAACATCCTGAAAACTGGCGGTCCATCAAAGCCTTTGAATTCCCGGTCGCTCCAAAATTTTACTATTATCTATTTCTTTCACATTTCCAAAAGATAATTTTCTCTAAACAACCAGTGAAAGGTTAATGGCTATTTTGACAATTGGTTCCAGATGTTTACCATTCTTCTCCGACGTCCTCAGGAAGATCATGTCAGCAGGGACCCGCTGGTTCTGTTACAAGAAGAAAGGCCATTATTGTGCATAGGCCCTGCACGCGTGTGCAGCCTTCTTCCACAACCCCAGTGACAAGCAAAGGGGCTATGGAGGAGAAAGTATTTCTTTGTCAGACTGAAGGTTGGTATTCGTTTTGCTTTGAATCCTAAATTTGCTTCCCTGCAGAATAACAACTGGTGCCAGCTCCCACTGACCAGACTGGCCAATGTCTAGGTTTACAAAAGAGCTAGTGAGTAATTCTAGAAGAAGAAATTTTAAACTAATGCCGGCTTCCTTCCAAGAAGCCCTAGGCTAGAAGAAAGCAAGTACCTGGAATCTACAGGTACCAGCTCTTGGTTTTTGTTTTTTTGTTTGTTTGTTTGTTTTTTGGACTAAATATGTTCATCGTAACAGTTTTAGAGAACATAATAGTTATTTGCACGGAGCATGTGTGTGAAGAAAATAAATGGAGGAAAAAAACACAAAACTCATACAAAGGGGAGAATACACTTGTACAGTCCAGTGCCTGCAAGTGGATCTGTCTCCTCATACTTGTGTTTACACCAAAGAGCATTTTGATGTTGCATTTGTATCAGGCATTTAACCTGTGTCCAAGAGTCAAACATAAGGGCCAGAAAGACTTTATCTTGCTACAGTGCAATCAGAAGATGTAGCTTATAGGTGCTTAGCCACAGATTTGCTCTCATTTGTACAATGATGCTCTGTTCAGGGCCAGAGGGGGAAAGGGAGAGAACCTGAAAAGTGATTAAATGTCATAACTAATATTCAATACTCAATACTCTGAGCCTACCATAAACAAATACGACTTCAAAATATCTCATTATCAATGGTCTCACAAGAAACGTACTTTACAAAAAAGATAGACATGTAGAGGCTAACCTTTTCAACAATGATGAGGTCGCCTACTTGTATATTAGAGCTCTTCACCTTCACAGTCCCTGCAGAGGAAAGACACCAGTACATCACAGCCACGCCTCGCAGCAGCACGACAGGGCTCGGGGTGCTGCCTGTCACCCTCTAGTGACAACTCTGACACAAGCCATCAAACCCGGGAATTTGACAACACTTCCACCATGCACCAGGCAGACAATAGTGCAAACCCAGGAAAGCTACAATAGGGAACCATGAGCTCATGACCCCTCTTCCCCAAGTAGATGAAAATTTAAAGCTTAACTCTCCAAAGCAAGACCTGGAAGCCACAATTAAAAGAGGCACATCTTAAAAACCAAGCTCGTTTCCTCCTGCGCTACTGCTCTTGTGTCTGGCTCAGCTCGACCTCCCCTCCTTGGCCTCTGTGCGGACACAGCCTGAACAAACCCCACAGAGCACGAGTCCCCCAGAAAACACCTAGGTATTTATTTCTTTGCAGCTCTCAAGCATTTCCCAGTTGCTTTAAAACAGGGGATTAATTTCACAATTGGCTAGTAATTTCAAATCATTAGCCAGCTCTAGATTTGACTTCGCAGACTAACTAGTGATTTATAATCAGTTAATTTGAACCCTGCCTCTAAGTGTCTGTCTGTTATATTTCAACAAAAGCCTCTTTAATCTGCTGTGATTTGAGTGGAAGTGGGGGAGGCACGTGGGAGCTCACCCTGGCACGGACAACACTCCTACTGTACCTCCAAATTCAGGGGCTAACTGGCCAGATAGCAGCTCAGGGGGAAAGGAGAAGGGGGAAGGGAGGGGAGCAGAAATTAGCACAAAGCACAAAGGTCACTGGGATTTTACTACTGGCAGTCCCTTCATTAGCATCCTTCTCAGGATATGCTTCAGTGTTTCTGCTCCAAATTAACAATGAAAGCCTTTCTGGGCTCCCGGCAGCCTGCTGCTTTGGTGACACACTGCGGGCTTAACAACATGCTTCATCACTGCTGCTAATAAATGCAGACTTCCTTACATGCTGTAATTATTCCTACAAATTATAAGCAGTCATGGCCCATTTCACAAATATCTCATAGGTCTTTTGCAGATTCTGGGTTTTGCCTTGTGAGAGTTTTAGTTGAAAAAAAGTAAACAAAACAAATGCCGGGCTAAAGACATCTCTGCTGGGGCAGGAAGCATACGGGGGATTAAGAGTCCATTACGCAGAGGCTTGAAAAGAAAAGCCGCACTCCGAGAGGATCCCAAAAAGCATCCCTGGCAGTCCTCTGTATGGGCTATACAAAGTTAGGTACTCTGACACTAAAAGGGTCTGACAGATAACATCTCTTCCTCTCCTTTTAATACGGTTATTCATGAAACAACAAAAAGTGCTTTTGAATATTCTTCTGTGCAAAGGAGGACACGAACCGAGCCCTCTGCACACAGGCACAGCAACTCCTGCACCACTATGCTAAAAAAGTTCTTGGCAGTATAGATAGACTCGTTCAGCCATACTTTATGTATTTCTCTTAAAGATCACAAGGATTGAGCTGGTGACTGCCAGTACAGGCAGCACTACCTGCAGGAGTCAGGGAATGGAAAATTTTCTATCACTTAATGAAATAAATTCATGCCAGAAAATAAAATTGGGCAAAGCTACAATACCATTATTTCCTACTGTTATGCATGTAAAGGGCTTTCTGGATCGCTATTCTGAAAACAATGTTAACTGCTCCAAAATTTTTTCCATTAAAAAAAAAAAAGCAACTGGAGCAGATCTGCCTTATATCGATAACCCTCAATTATCCTCCCATCCTCAGTTGGCTTTAAGTAAAGGAAAGAGAGGACCTTTCTAACCAATATGTGTTTTTATAACTCTTGTATACATGAGATGCCCTTTTCAGGCAGCAAAGCTAATTCTGCTTTTCCAGCCCTACTCCTGGACTCTCGTAGATGACATCTCTGCAGCATGTACCATATGTCCCACTAAGAAGGCGCAGGACCAGATGTTTCCTTTGACTCAGGACTCCCATAAAGCAACTTACTTGAATTAGTTTTATTTTGATCTTGGGAATTCTGTAATTCCTTTTTCTTTCTGTGGGGAAACTAGCTCCTAAACATTAGATGTTTTCTCACACGTTTAAGAAACTAGCTAATAACAGCTTCATTTCCCAATATTGCTCTATTATTAAAATATTTTTGTAATAATAAATTATTGCTTTTATACATACATCTAGAAGTGCTTTCTTCCATACACACCTAGGTGTATTTAGCATTTACATTGTTTCCAGTTCATATTTCCAGAAGTTAATCAGAATAAAGTAAGTGGTTAACAAAATTTAAAAAAGTCTTTATCTCTTATGTTAAATAAAATCAGTTATTAAAATTTGTTTGACACTTGTTTCATTCTCCGCTATGTTGTGATGTTTGTTTGTTTGTTTGTTTTTTTGATAGCAGACAGGGAGACAATATCGTGCAAGTACTTAGTTCCAACTTCATCTCTGGCCTTTGGAATTATCACAAAATTTGCAGTGTGAGGGATATAACAAAGCAGATTACTTAAAGTATTAAATATATTAGCCAGGAGAGAAACCTTTTTCTACCATGTGAGTACTAAAGTCAAGATCTGACAATAAATATGCGCAGCTTCTATGGCTTGGTTCAAAATACTTAATTTTGAATTAAAGATTAAGCCAGAGGTTTATTAAAATAAGTCAAATGCATCTGAAAAAACAAAAGCGTGGTTTGGATGTGCTGCAACAAACTTTTGGCTTTTGCAGCTTTTTGCTGTATAAACTGTGGAGCAGGACTCAGAGGGTTTGGGAAAATATTGTTTTTATATGGCTGGTAAATGCCAATGATCTGTATCTTAAGTAGCACCCCTCAGTAGGAGGTCTCTTCCCATTGCTTTCTGTGGAGTTTCTCTCTATTATGCAGTGTTACCCAGGGAGGGGGAGTGAGAGAGAAGAAAAACAAACCAAGAATTTGCAAGCACAGTTCTAGCTTTCTATCAAGCAGAAAGTCAGCACACAGAGTTTTGAACACAAGGAGGCTTGTAGGTTTATGAATAGGGGATTGAAATTTGATTATTTTTTATTACAATCCAAACAACTGTCTTTTAAATAAAGAGCTTTCTACTAAAAAAAAAAAAAAAAAACTTCTGGTTTCAACATTTTCGAACATAAATGAATCATAATGGTAGAAAGAGAAGAAAGGTTCAGGGTGCTTTCTTTTTTTTCTCCTTATGATGTTATGTAAATAAATGAACACAGAAAATACCTGCTGGCTCTGCATCATGCTGGTCTCCAAAAACACTACAGTCACTGGAATTTAGCAACTATACTCAAAATAAAACGTTATCCAAAGAGAATTCTTCCTTCTCTACAGATAAAGCAGCTGAGTGAAGCTTACAAAGCTGAGCAGGAATTGTGCATCATAAAGCCCCTCGCTCAGGAGCAAAGCTGCGCACTGGAGGCAGCTCCAAGCAGTGGGGTGCAGGCTGGCAGCGGGGCTGGAGGACCCTGCCCCAGGACTCAGCGCAGGCAAGCACATGCAGGGGAAACTGAGGATCCCAATCTAAGAAAGCACTCGTATCTGTGTTTACCTCTGTCCTTATTCAAAACAGCATATAAGCTTGTGCTTAAGTCCCTCTGCCTTCATTTAGATCAGAGAATGTATTTACAGCCCTGAAGTTGCAGTGGGAGGCTGAGGTTGAGGACTGGAAAACTATTCTCCAGTCACCTTAATGGCAGCTTAGTGCAATTACTCAGGGGAAATAAAAATAGCTTGGAGAAAGCTACAGCGATCCATTAGATCCATTATAGCCAATCTCCAAGAACAGCAGTGCTCAGCATCAAGCCTCACCTAATCTCTCCCCTCCTAAGCATTGGCTTTAGAGGTGAAACTATTGTGAGGCTTAGCCCAGCCAGCAACATTTCAGAGAGCTTTTGTGCACCCTTCTTCACTGCCCCTTTTCAGTACGGGGCTGTGCCAACCTCAAGAAGCATGAGCTGTGCCATGCAAAAAAAAGGAAACTAGTCCTACCTGGAGTTTTATCAGCTGCATTGAAAATTACTGGTTAAGTTCAGATGCTCTCAACTTACCGTAACTTTGGCACTAACTGCTTTTACTTCTGACCCAATGAAGCCCTTGCTCCAAAGCTTACCTATGTTTTCTTCTGTTCTAATAGGCACAAATACACAAAAATTAACCACCCATCCATCACCCAACCATGCTGGCATCACAAGCTACTCCCACATTCATAGATGATTCTCAGAGGTGCTAAGGTTTTAAGCAGTGAAAAAGTGGAGGCTCAGATCTGAAAAGCTTGACTACTGATAGACACTGGATTCAGTAAGAGACAAAGTGGCTTCGCTCCCCAGCCACTAGGCAATCAGAAATATTTTTCTGCATTTTTCCTACTCTAGGCTACACTGCTAACATCTTATTACTGTTTCTACACAAAATGTGTGTTAAAAACAAAGTGGCTTAAGATTTTCAGCCAGTGCCCAGCTGCCAATCCTTCTTGGTTTCTTTCACAAAATTAGAGAAGTTAAAGGACTGGGGGGGAGGGAAATCATTCATGGGAAACGTAATAGCAATATGAAAAGAACTAAAGGAGAGGTCAGGCCCCTTATAGATCATTGAATAGAATCCAGAAGGCAACTCTTTTATATTTTTAAATAGACGTAGTACACCCCTCTTGGATGGGGCTTTTGTTGGTTGCCAAGCATTTTAAGTGTTGTAGTAAGAACATGTTATTAAAGGGGGATTTAATATTCAGAAACTCAAATTCCCTAGTTTGGAGTTGTCTCATAATTCCTGGCATGTGAAATATATCCAGCCTTCAGCAATTATGCTTAAAAAGCAGGCTTATTCTTAAACACGCAAGTGTTGAAAGCAATGTAGTTTTAATACACCTAGCTCACTGCATCTTAATTCAGAGGTATAAACTTTTATAACAAAGAAACTAGAAATGAAAAACAAAACAAAACAAAAAACCATGTTGCTTAAATTCAGTTCATTCCCTTTTTAAAAATAAAACCCTGGCCTCACCGACATTGTCATGGTATTAGCAGCAACTCCATAGTGAGGCAGCATTCGATTTTTCAAATGAGAATTTAAATGTCTTTGTTAGGTGCTACCAAGTTGTAAACAATGGGCAGAGCCACTGAGCAGACACAGCTGATCTGCAGCCTGGGGACACTGAATTCCTCACTGCTGGAGGAAGCGGTTAAAGAAGATGCATACAAAAATATATGAGAAGATATTTTCAATACTAAGGAACTACATCAGTTGCTGCTAACAGAAACATGCAGAAGATGTGTTAACAGCAGACACACACAAACTCTTCTAGCAAAGGACTTGCATTATGCAAGCCCCTGTCAGGTACAACCCAGAAAGAACTATGAAACTCAACTGGTATTGCATGTTCAGTAAGGGACAGAATGTGTCAGCATGTCAAGCAAGTCACCCTAAGTATAACACATGCACTTACAAGCTCCATCAGTATAGAGCACTTGTACTTAACTATGGTTTGCTGTACCTGTGCTGAAAGGAATCCCAGTGTTAGGCACTACAGCACAGCCCACTTTCACCCCTCATTAGCTGAATCTCCTTTTGCATAAGCATCTTCTGACAATTTCAGTTTCATTTTTTAGTAAAGTACTTTTGCAAGTAATCTGACGATGCAGATCCTCCTCTCTTTTTTAGGCATATATTTGTTGTTTCCATTAAGGAATATGAAGTGCTACTTTATAGGAATCCTCCTTATCTCTCTTCCTCTTCCCCACATGGTGATCAAGCAAAAAACACATCCAAGGGGAAAGACAGATGTACTGTTCCCAAAATGGAAAGGAAAGTGACAAAAAAAAAAATCCAAATAACATATCTATTATAGCCCCACTTGTTTTCTTCCTTCTGTGCTGTTTGCCTCTCCTGCCTTCACCCATGCACCATTACAGAGCTCTTCTCTCACATCACAGCTCTGCAGAAGGGAAAACATCAGCTGCTTGGAAATCCTCCCTCCACGGGGCTGGCTGCGGTGAGCCCCCCATGCTGCGAGAGATGATGCTGGGCAGTTATTTGAAACAACTAAGCAGTGCAGCAGCCCTGTGCCTCCCCAGGATAGCGCCCCAAAGCCCAGCACCCGCTGCCACCCAGCCTGGCCAGCCCCAGCAGCATGCGACCGAGCGGCGAGCCCTGGCCGCGCTGGAGCCACGGAGCCGACCTCTCGCTGTGAGCTTGCTGTAGATCTGCGAGTTCACTTCCTTGTCGCGCATGTAACATCTGATCTCCTCCGCGGCCTCTCGGATGACGGTAACAGCAAGCACAAATCCCTGAAAAGAGCACAGGGGGAAGAGAATGGATGAAAAGGCCAGGAAAAAACACATCTGCCTCTAATAAGAGCGATGCGTGATATTTATCAGCACCAATGTCAACAATCTGCATTTCCTTATCCTATTTTCTCTTGCTAAATCATTACAGTGATAGGTGGTGCTGTCCAGGACTCCTAACAGCAAATGCACGCTAGACGTGCCACTTAAGAAAAATGCAGTTGTGCTTTTCACCTTTACCACGATGATCTGCCAGTATTTCCGAAGCCAATCTTTGTGCATTTTTTTGTGTGTGTGAAAATATTTCATTTCACTTCACAGGTGAGTAACCACAACTGAAGGTTACACAAGTCCAGTATAAGACAGAATCCCTCAAATCTCAGTTCTCCTTCCAAAACAGAACAATTACAGTTAATTTACCTAATTTGGCTTTTTTTTCATTGCGTTTATATAATCTACACAAAGACTTTATATATCCCAGATTCTTATATATATATAAACACATATACACACATACACATACATAATGTGTCTGTACATTCCTGTGTACGCATTCATGCTGGTAAACTGATTGCATGTATAAGCACCTTAAACACACTGAGATGAAATACTCATTGTATAATTACCTATTTAGCTGATTAGGGATTTAGTCCTAGTTTTCTGTGGATGACTTCTATGGAAGTCATTTCCTCATGTCACTAGGAAAATGCCCACATCACTCCCTTCACTATAAAAAAAAAAACCTGACTTAATGCAAAATAATTCTTTATGAGGCTAGTACCATGAAGTTATTTTTGTTAGACACTATTCAGCTTGGACTCACTAAAAAGTGAAAACAAGTCTGTACAAAAGAAATATAAACTTTTTACAGCCTGTATGATACAAAAGTGCAACCATGAATTCACTATCTCTGTCAACAGCATATGTGTTGCTCTTTCAATAATGTATAAGAAAATGTTTGTAAACAACCTATCCAAACAGAAGATTTGGCCAATGGGTTGGAATTGCCAACCTTAATTTCATTTTTAGAAAGCACAGCTGTGCACACAACTCCAAAAAAAGTTGTGTACAAGTTTTTAAGTCAGGCACAAAGAACTTGTGACCCTGAACTCCACGACCACTTCAGGAAAGTCTTGCTGCGTAGCATTGTTAACAACACTACCCAAAACAGTAAGAATTCAAATTCTCACTTTTTCTTTTTTATTTTTAAATAAAGGACAACAATGAAGAATGACCTGAAAGCTACTGAGAGTGCAAGAGAGCAGTTTCTGTAATTAATAAAGGGAATGAGATACACTTCACCTGCCTGCTCGTACAGTCCTATAATACAACTAAGTTTCATTAGTTCTAGTACACTCATAGTGTCAAAATGCATGACCTAGATCAGGGAAAAATAAAGTTAATTGTGAAATGCAATGCTGTATTTTTTGGCACTTTTAAATATGCAGACATAAATAAAGGAAGATCTAAGTATACAAATGACCCTTCAAAAAGGCATTATATTTGTCTTAACTAAATCTCTTTCCCTTATGGCCTTAAAGTGAAATTTAAATATTATTCCCCTAGCCTTTCAGCTGCATCTATTGCCTTTGGAGAGCATATATGCATTTGGGAAGAGACAATATTTATCAACTGGGAGGGAAAGTTCCTACAACAAATATAAGACAACAATTCTGCCATACAAAGAACAATGAGGATCACATGTGTAAGTCAGATTTTTCTGCAAACCTGCCTGGTTTCCTTAACAAGAACTGCATGTGGAGAGTCGCAAGGAAGGCATTTAATTACTATTTTTTTAATGCAGGCATTCAGTGCTGCTTTCACAAACGCTGAAACTAAGAAGCCAAGAATTCAGTCTTTTCAGAGAAGCATTTCACCCCACAGTTCAGTATCACCAACATGTTTTGCACCACCATAAAAATTCTCTCTTTATGGTAAGCAACAAATTGAGAAAATGAGCATTTCTCTTTCACGTGCAAACTGCATTTGTGTGCTCACCTAGAAATTCCTCTTTTTTTTTTTTTTTTTTAAAAGTATTGGCTATTTTCAGCTTATGTTTTAGCTACTTAAAGAGTCTTCAAATAATAACCTCAAAATATTCCCACATGTTCAGTCTCACTATGCCATCACATATGTCATCCTATCCCCAGAACTCATACTAGCAGCCAGTAATGAACAAAGACCTTTCTTATGCTGCTTTCTGGCAACTCATATGCCAAACCCTAATTGCTCACCTGGCACAGACAATTTGCAGCTGCCTGTACAAAACCCAGAAAGGGAGCTCCTGTGTACTTTATTTATAGGAATATATTTATATATTTATCTATATTTATTTATATATACTTTATTTATTTATCTTGGGAAAGTCATGTAGAATTCATACTGCAAATACAATTCTAAGCTCATGCTTGAGAGAGAATTCAGTGAGATCCAGGCTTTGATACAGAGTTTTAGAAGCAATGTCCTGAAGCTGCCCTTTTACTTCTTTCTGACTTTTGCCAGGGATTTCACTGAACTGGAAGTCTGAAAGGCAATAAAAGTTTTCTTTGCCCCTGCTCACCTTGCCTCAATTGAACCAAGGATTTTTACCACCACCATTTCACAAAAGAGCAAACAAGTAGTGCCTTAAACCACTGTGCTTTTATAGTCAACTTTCAGTTGATTTTGTAATTTCTTTAAAGTAAAAAAGATGCCTATCCTTAGAGGTTTTCAAAACTCAGTTAGATGAGTTAAACCAACCTAAGTTTAAAGACAGCCCTGCTTTGAGCAGGCAGTTGGACCAGAGGTCCCTCTGAATCAAAATTATTCTAAAATGCTATAAGCTGAAGTGCAGCAGCAAAGATATTTACATAAAGAGAGAAATAATAGTTTAACTAGGATAAAAGCTGAAGAAAAAAAAAAACAGCTACCTATATTTAAGCATTTACTCGGTTTTCATTGGCTCATACAGTACATTTTAGAAATCTAACAAGCCCACACAAGTATTCCTCATTACATCCTTTGACAGCACTGGAGCTTGTGCTTCAAAGCTGATTATTATTGATTTCCTTTGAACACAGGTGAAACATATAGCTATCAAAAGAAAAGGGTAAGTGGTTGCAGGAAGGAAAGAGTATCTGCACCTTGAGCAAGTATGAGGCTGTACAAGTATGTTTATGTATATTTTTATATATGGCTTTTATATTAAAAAGACAACAAACAAGGTGAAGGTCCTCTCTCATTCTGGTCATACCTTTTCAAAATAAAGCTTAAAGCCAAAATAGGCATCTATCCTACAATATGTAGGAGACAAGCCTGAAAGAGTAAGTTCACAAAATGATTTGAAATATAGATTTACACCCTATTAAAAATGCAGCAAAAGAAATTGAGTCAAAACACTGAAACCTTCTGGAATAAATAAACCTTAAATTACCTACCAGAGGAACCCAGTATGTGTAAAGTGCACCAAGCCTCATTTCAACGACAAATTGAGAGCAGGCCAACAGCAAGAAGTAAAGGTTGAAGAAGTATTTGAACTGGTTAAATAACACCTTAAAAAAATAGGAGGAAATAATACATTAATGGAGTTCAGAAGTTACATAAATTGAACTAACAACCTGAAACATTTTTGCTTGCTCCTCTGGTGTCTAAATGCTCACTTACGGTAGTCTGGAAATTCATTGCTAAAGACCAACTTACTCTGCCTGTTGGATAACACTGCCATGTAGCTGGGCCTAAATCTTTAACACAAATAAATCATTTTACTTTTAAATTAAACTTATAACAATCCCCACTCTGCAAAGGGATGGTCACAGTAAACAGGAATATAACCAGCTACAGGATTTTGTTTGCAAAATCATGCTGTAGACATTACAGGAACCCAGCTAACTCAGAAAACTTGAGCATGGCTCTTTTTTACACCCAACCAGTCAGTGACTGGCTTCTGACTTTAAAAGCAGAGTGAACCAGACTTGTTTCTCCTGCTGCCACCAGAAGAATGCCTAAAATGGATAATCCAGATGCCCCTCCCAGGAGGAAAGGACACCAAGGAGCTGCTGCCCATCACAGGCACCCAGGCCACTCTCAGCATCGGCAGGGCCTCGGTGCAGGCAGAGTGGTGGAGCCCTCCTCACCACTTCATCCCACCAGGCATAGGTCTGTCCTGCTGCAGCTCCCCGCAGCCTTTGCAGGAGGCCCACCAAACGCAACATGAACATTATGCATTTCCTCCAGCTCCAGGTTCTGCACTTCCCTTCTGCAGAAGCGCTGACATTGGGCACTGCATTGGGGTGGGATGAAAAGCAACTTTCTTCACACTTACCCCAGGGAGAAACGTAAAAAAGTTGTATTTCTGATTGTTGATAACATTGCGAGGGTATCGCTGGTCTCTCTTCTCTGGATGGCCAAGCCAAACTGTACGAGGCCTTGGGTCTCTTCTCCCGCAGCATCTTAGGCACTCACAACACCTATGGGAGGAACATCTAACTTAAGTAAGTCTTTAACACACACACCCCAGACCCTCTCCACCAGCTGGGAAGAACATCTGAGGACTGTTCCTTGATCCATCAGCAGCCACCTCTCATCGGCCAGGTATCCACCACGTCATGAGCATCTTCAAACCACGAGCTTGACTCCTTGCCAGCTGGAGCCCTTGCAGACCTGCCTCACAGCTTGCTGGGCCACAAGCCAACACTTCAGGCAGGGCTGGAGCTGGTACTGAAACAAAACATGGCCACGGAGCCACGCAGGCCCCAGCGCCGCGCTCTTTGTTCAAAATGGCAGCACTACAACCTCCCAAACCCCGAAAGAATCATTGTTCTGTTGTCGCTGTTTTTCACTGAAAGCCAATCTCTTCCTGATCCCTCGTTTTCCTACCTTTTCTTCCCGTTCTATTTAAAAATAGTCCTGTTGGATTTCATAGACATTTGGGAAAGCTACCACCAGCCAGACTGCAAACTAAGAGCTTCAGAGCTCTTGCAAAAAGTCTTTCCAGAAAACACTGCTAAGATCTGTCTTGGTTCATGGCACTCTAATGTAGAATTTTAGTTAAATAAACACCTAACTAAATGAAAAAGTAAATAACTATTTAAGCAAGAACACAAAGTATTCAGCTCTTGAAGTTATTGTCTTGCCAGAAAGATGCATGAAGCATGAGGAACAGTTTATGATTTACCACACAGAATGTGGTTTTCTACAAGAATAGCTTTTTGTTTGTTTGTCTGTACCTGCTGGATGCAAATAAACAGAAAGAAATGTTATCAGTTAAGTAACTTTCTTCAGTATACAGGGTAATAAAAGTCAACTTTGCTTCCAGAAGTAAAGAACAGGTCCCCTCACGTGTTTCATACACAGCTATTAACCTCAAAAGGCTGAGTTGCAGGAGAATTTCCTCACACGCTTTTAAAACCATACAAGAGATAGTATTATTTTTTTTTTTTTTCCACAATCAAAGTACATTAACATTTTTCCGTTTCAGGAAGAGTAGCAGATGAGCCCTGAAGAGGTGTGCTCTCCAGCCTGACCAACCTAGGCCATTTGCATAGAGCTGCCAGCAGACATGGGAAGGATGCTTTTCTCACTCAAAGCAGCTCTCACATAGATCGATGAGCACTACATAGCACACACTTGGTACTGGCAAATGACAAATTTTGGATGGTGCTGAATAGTTGTTTACCAGCTCCAGGTAAGCAAAACCCTCCATACCTGAGGACTTTGTGAACTGTTCATTTGCTGAAGAGAAAACGCAAGAAAATCTGACAAAAATAAACACAGTGGGTAATGAGAACAGCTCGAAAGACTAATAGTAATGATCACCTAGATCAAATTACTGGAATGAAATAATTGGAGATGCTTTGATGTTCAAGTATCTAGAAGAGGCATCTGACTTCCTATGGACTTACAGCACCGTTGCTGCCATCTCTGCTTACCTTTACACAGGGACATTGCCTGTGATTTGTAGTATTTCTGAAACAGTGAACTTCCATCCTTGACTATTAGCCAGGTAGTACCATAAAAAAAATGTAAGTAACACAAGTAGCCCAAATATAACCCACTTCAGGAAGTGACACTTGCTCCTGAAACTAATGATTTCTGTCAAATCCACAAATTTACCTTTTTCTTGTTAAGAAACCTAAAGAGAAAATCCTTCTTCCCCACATGACTGTGTAGAATACCCACATCAGAAAAGCTGTCGCTAACATGGGACAAACAGTAAAGCTGATGCTAAACACTCCAATTCACAAACTCTACCCCAGCAATATATTTTAGTAGCTTGGTAACTTTTAATTGCAGTTCCCTTTTGTGTTTGCATATGAAGAGCTAAAACAAACAGTCTCTTTAAAAGAACTTGTATTCCAATTTTAAATGAAAATTGTGAAAATGGTTGTGTTTGGATTGCAATAGAAAATTGATATGGTCTGTAGGAAAAAAAAAAAAAAAAGTATTTTCCCTTTTTTCATGATGGAGAAAACCACAGAAGATTAGCCTTGATTTCATGTTTTAACTACTGTGAATTTAGAATGACCCCTATGATAAAGCTCCAAACAAGGGGCTTTGCCCAAGGGAGCAAACCTGGTGTTCACACACCCGCTTTCATCAGATGTGCTTCCCAGCTACAGAGGGAGTTGCTCAGCCCTTCCAGTCAGACATCTGAAACCAGTTACCTTTGTTTATTTTTAAGGTTGGGCCTCTTTTCAGGATCCTACTGAACAGCAGAAAGAGCTAGGTACCTATATTGTAATATTCACTATAGGATAAGGCTTTGTCAGGGTACTACTATAGTTTAATAGATAATTTACCTGTGCTGTTAATTTTTACGTTGTGATACTCATCTGTAAGCTCAAAAAAAAAAAAAAAAATCTAAATATCAGGGCAGATTTTCAAGCCAATATTTAAGTCTCCAAAGCAGACTTCCAGACATTTTAAGAAGTTCAATAACTTATCAGCCTGTTTCATCATGAACAAAACGGCAAATGAACTCGCAAACTAAGCAGAACATTTTACCTTTAGAAGAGTGTGCTCCACCCAGCTGTTTACATGCAATTACAATGCTCCCAATCTTTTCCAAATAACTATGAATTCAATACTTTGAAAACTAACACCTAGCACCGCAAAACTGCTTACAGTTGTGCTTTCCCAAATGAGATGGCAGCCAAGACTGACAGCACCTGTGAAGGTATGGAAGTACAAAGCAATTTCACCAAAGTGAAATAACCCAAAATTTAGCATGTGTTCTGCAATCAAAGCCATGACCTCTCACAGTATTCCCACCACAGAGAAACCTGTTGCTGGAGGAATTTTAATTTCCAAATGATGTGTTACTATAAGGTTTGAGAATCAGTTTAAAAATAATGCAGTTCTAAGTATAAACAAGAAAGGGCATGGGAGAATCTGCTGTGTAAAATAACAGTTTTGTGAAATTCCTCCCTGGCTAGAGTCACAGTTTTCACAACCTCCTGAATTACAGGGAAAGCAAACCGAAAACCTAATTAGACAAACAAAAGAAAAACTTCCTGCCTAACAAGTTTTTGAAGGCGATTATCAGTAGTATCAATGCTCAAGCAAAGAATATCCAGCATTTCTACCAACAAGTCTGCTACATAGCCTTTTAACACATGGTTTCTATGCAACATCAAAGAATTTGTCAAAAAAAAAAAAAAACAGCCAATGAAACACAATACTACAACCAGCAATAACAAACTCGCATGTTGCAACAACTGCAGGAAGGTTTATCAGCAAACCCAGGAATCCCACTACGTCACTGCCTCGCAGCCTCTTCCAGGGCGTGCAATGCTGAGCTGGGAACTCATGCACCAGTGGCTGAAAACCCTGGCAGTACAAATGCTGATCATTATCTCATATATATTCAAGAAGATCCCCAAAGATAAATATATGTTTTTGTTTTTTAAAATGAAAGAATGTTGTTAACCCCAGTGCTGGCATTTAACTTTTGCCTATTCCCTGACCTTGTTTTTCCCTTTTGTCCCACCAACTGCACTCTGCCTGTTTTGCTGAGTGGGCAGAGCAGAAAGCCACAGCCTGTAGCTGGGGCTGGCAGGAGCGCTGGTGGTGCCAGCTATCTCTGCACACTAATTGTGCAAGTGCCAGCCCACAGCCTGTTGCAATGTTAGAAATGGAGCTCTTGGCAAGGATAGATGTCTCAAGAACAGAACAAGGTGCTTGTTCTTACAGACTGATGTTTATCTCCCCAGTCTAAAAGATATTCAAGGGTCATAATTTTATTTATTTTTAACTCGTTGATGATGTCTTAAACTTCATTAATGAAGAATACATATTTAAGCTTATTAGTTCTGATTGAAAATCCTCCATACACTATCTGTGATCCTTACAAACTGCCTTACACAAACAGAAGTGGCTGCACTGGCAGTTTGTGTTTTAACAGACTAATGGCACGTTTCATCAATGCACCCAATGTCACGTGCAGGCAGGACAATTTCACTACCTGAACCCTTTTTGTCTTGCATGAGCTGATGTTACGAAGTGTATAAACACCAGTTTTCATGGGCACTTTTATTACTGCACCGGGCTGTGTTGGCAGAGCACGTGGGGTGACAGCACAGACCCCTGCTGCACTGCTGCTGTGCATACACAGCCGCCAAAGCAAAACCCCCAAGGCTGCTGAGGGCCTGCACCAGGGAAGAGATGGCCATGCTAGGGGTGCACAGTCCTCAGTATGAAACATGGGATACCCACATGCTTGGATGACAGAACAGGGTTTCTATCCACAAAACAACTCATACCAAGAGCAAAAGGGAAAAAAGATGCAAGAGACTGATGGTGAACTTCCTAAGAAACATTTCAGGCAGTCTACTCATTTCCCAGAGGAGAAGGGGGGAATAGTAAACTTAACCTCAAAAAAAACAAACAAAGAAACAAAGACACATTGTTTCTGGTGTCAAACTGAATGGATTTATTAATCAAATACTCTGGGCACACACAAACAAGTACACAAATGTACTTTCAGATTATCCTGGTGCTCATTAAGTAAGAAGCCCTTTAGATTGGGGCTATCAGCTTTTCTACCTGACTTAGTTGTTCCTCCCTATAATAATTTTATTGGCCGTGCATAGTTCTGTGATCTACCGTTTCTCTGGACACCATCCCTATTTTGGGGTATCAAGCTTAAGGCGCTACACTTTGAGGGAAGGGGCTGCTCAGGCCATCATGTTACTCTACAGTTTGTGTTCAGGGAAGGTCAGTGTCACTGCAGGAAGCTGGCTGTTTCTCGTAGGAGACAATTATCTGCATTATTAGGAATAATAAAATATTTTTCCAGCAGGAAGTCAAGGCACTATATCCTTGAAAAGAGGAAAAAGATTTTATTAAAGAACAGCTTACATCATTTCCTTGCTGCTGCTCAGAGATGCTGATAAAATTAGCATGCACTTTCTAGGAATAGGAATCACAAAGTTACAGAAATGTGAGTAATTTTCTATAAAAGTTTAGGAATACACATTCCTAAACATTCCTAAACATTTCTCCTACTCTGGTTTGCAACTGAATCATGGAAGAGCAGTATTGTTAAGAGCTCCCGAAGTGTGGCAAAGTAACAAACCACTGCATACCATGAACTTTATAAATGAGTAACTTACAGAAATAACATGAAAAAGTGTATGAAGACAACTTGTATGGGGAGGTTTAGGCAGCATTGTGCCATTCTCATTCTAAATCACAACTTGAGAAACAACACAACACTGTCAAGTCACCAAAATCATTCAAAAGCATCTCTTTTCTGATGCGAACTGCATCCTGAACTTTGAGTCCTATAGGTGATACAGCTTTTAATCTGCACAGGGATCTAAATGAATGTGAGCTGGTAAAGATCAGAAAGGTTTACTGTGTATTTCACATGGGAGTATATTTGGTTACAAAAATACATTCTTATTAACGATGTAAGAAACAGTAATATGACTGTGATAGATTGACTGTCAGCTGCCCGACTAACAGCCACTACCAAGAGGCAGTTTTTATTTATAAATGCAGCACGTCTGATAAAGAAATATTTTAGGGAAAAAATGAAAAACATTTATGAAAGCAAAACCTAATGAAAAAAGTGACACATTTTTTTAATACAGGGATAGTTTTTGGTCAAATTACTGCTGAAGTTCCTCCATGCATGCAGTCATTCCTACAACAACAATCACATTTCTCAGATGATGCTTCTGTTTCCCACAAGCACTGCTGTTAATCCCCTGGTGCCTTTAGTAGGCAAACCCATTTCCTACATTTCATTATTATAAAAGCATATGAAGAATTATCCATTAATTTAAAAGAAAAAAGAAATCAGAGCTGTGCATGACCACCTCACCTCTTCACACACCTCCATGTTACCCAACGGGTAGGTGCCCTGTCTCAGGGCGGCTAGGGAAGGACGGGCAGCACTGCATCTCTGCAGCTCCCCCAACTGCAGGCAGCCAGCCTGGCCCTGCCCTGGCACACCCACACGCAGGCAGGTGGCTGCCAGGAGCTCCCGTCTCTCTCTGTTGACTTTGAAATGGAATTTGCCATTTTAAACAGACCAGAAGAGCCCACAGGCGCACTGGAAAGCTCCTCCTTCCCTGTCCTTCCCCCCGTGTTTCTGGATCGAGGCCTTTTTCCATTGCAGAGGCAGCGTGAGCGCAGCAGTTTGCTGGTTTCAAAAAAAGCCTTGCAGGATTGCGGACTGAGACCATAAGCTATTTAGGGAAAAACTTGTGTCATGCACTGAACAGAGCATCTGGGGTGCTTCAGGAACTTGCAGCTCACTTCCCATCAGAGCGCAGCCCCTTGGAAGCTCAGGCTCCCATGCCACACCACCAGCAGTCCCATTAGTTAATGCTATCCTTCCTTCCTAATTGGCACATACTTCATAGTGGTTTTCAGAGTGCTGCAAAGCATTTGGATGAATACAGCTGAATTCAAGGAGAACACAGAGCACAGTCTTTGATTGTGGCCAGGAAGACCCACATTAAAGTTATGCTCAGGAGCAGATAACCACTACTCCCACTGGTTTATTAAGAACATGCTTTCTCTCTTTGACACAGATCTCAGCTGTCTGGACCATTATTCATCTCTGCAAGGCTACTGTGGGAGTTCCTCCCTGGCTTCTCTTCAAAGTATGCTAGAGACTGAGGCTGTAATCAAAGCTGTGCTAGGATGACACCTGCCCCTGGCTGCTTATGGGAGAATTAGGCATTTATTTCTGTTTTGCTAACATACACAACGATTTCTATGAAGCCATTCAGTACAGGAAGAGAAATCTGTTTCCCACTCCAGATGACCAAGCTGACAAGATCTGCCCAAGAATTTGTCCCCATTGGGGGAAAAATAGACACTCTACGAACTGCAGTTGGTGCTATGTTAAGGTGAAGGCTTTCTAGGCTTGGTTACCACTGGGTTTACATATGTATAAACGAAGGTGACTTTCAAGTATCTTTGTTTGTGTTTTTCTCAGAGGAAACGGAAGAAAGAAGGTCTTGATTATGGCTTACTGCTCCCAGGACTCCATCCTGAATCTGACCCCAGGACCCTTCCCAGCTTGCTGGCTGATTATTCATCTTTCTTTACAACTTCGTGCTGCCAAAATTTCTTACTAGCACAGGAAGCATCATCTCTGTGACTGCTCACCAGGTAAGGTCCATAACCAACGAACTGTAGCTTAGGTTAGCTGAGGGTTATTTCAGTCAGACACTGCTAACAGGGGCTTGCTGGAGCTTGGAGCACTTTCTGAAACCAAACGATTCAAGAACCTTTGAGAAATTTCTCTGGCTGCTGCCTCCTCTCTCTGATCCCTTTCAATCACATCACCAAATTGAATGCCACGGTGGCTGCACCTTGTGGAACCTGTCCAGCCATGCATGCTACACAGCGGCTGGGGAATTATTTGCTGCATCACACATACCTCCCAGCTCAGTGCAGGCTGATGTGGCAACATCCGTGCCAGCTAATAGAAACAATGTTGATAACAAGGAATAATTCAAATAATTCAAATAAACTACAGAGAACAACTTCAATTAAAGGAACCCCAATCAAAACCATCAACCAACAAAAAATAAACAATGGAATAAGTAACAATTTCCTCTTGTTCTGACAGGCGTGATTTCCCTGGAGATTTTGCTTTATTTTCCCATCACTCAGCACATTTAGAAGCACGCGTCTGAGGGCCTGCACAGCAATTCCTGACAGCCAGGTAACTCGGTACCCCGCACGCTCTGCTGCGTACAAACCAACCTGTCTGGCAGCAGGGCCATTTCCTACGCAAACCGTGTTCGAGGCTAATTCTTCCTATTTAGCTTCCTGGGTGGAAATAGCCATACAAAACACCCAGAGGCATCTCTAGGAACACATCCCACATGCGGAACGCTGCAACATCGCCAAGCAGGGACATTGTATTGCTGTCACTGATACAGTTAAAGCACTTTTAGCCCCAGACCTTAGTCACAGATCCGCAAACACTGTTGCTGGGCCAACATTATCCCCAGGCAGAGGCCGCGGGCTGGGGCAGCAGCACCATTCCCTCCCCAGCCTCAATTCCCCACCCGGCAGGGATGCGACGGGGGGAGCGGGCGGGGAGGGGGACACGGGGACCCCCGGGGGCTCTCACTGCCGCCCAGCACCGCTTTGTCCGCCGGGCTCTGCGGGCTGCAGCAGCCTTGGGATGGGGATGGGGATGAGGGCGGGCCGGGCTGCTTCCTCCCCACGCAGGGACCGGCCGCGCTCCCCCGGCCCCGGCAGGAGCCTTCCCTCCGCCGGGCGTGCCGCGGCAATGGCGTCAGGAGCAACCTGTCAGCGCCTCCTCCTCATCTGCCTCGTCCTCATCCTCATCTCCTCCTCCGGGCTCGGACCAGGGCGCGGCGCCCCCACCCACATCCCGAGCACAGGCAGCGGGTTGGGGGGGGGGGGATGAAGGCAGCGGGCAGGAGGAGGATGAGGGCGGGGGGGATGAAGGCAGCGGGCAGGGAGGGATGAAGGCGGGGGGGGAGAAGGCAGCCCAGCAGCCACCCCCGGGAAGCGCTCACCCGCCGCGGTGCTTGCTGTCCATCCGCTTCTTCTGCCGGACGGGCTGCAGCGGGATGTTGTCGGTCATGGCCGCGGCCAGCGGGGCGGAGCGGGGCGGGATGCGCTTCCCAGCAGCGCCTCGCTCGGCTCGGCACGGCTCGGCCGGGCTCGGCTGGGCTCGCCGAGGGGCCGGGCTCGCAGCACGCAGGTGCCGCGCCCGCTCCGCCCGCCCCGGTTCGCCCCGCCTCGCCTCCAGCCTCCCTCCGGCCCGGTTCGGCCCGGTTCGGCGCTGGCCTGGCCCAGCTGCTTTACGCCACCCCCTGCCTCGCCCCCTCAGGGCCCCGACCCTCGGCACCGCCGTGCCCGCAGCCGAGGCCCCCCCAGCGGGCAGGGGTTTGGGGGCGCCCCGAGCCTGCGCCCACCTCGCACCCCAATCGTGCAGGCACCGGGGACTGTCACCCACGCGTGGCAATGCTCGCTTCTGGGTCCTGACACGGATTTCCTCCGCAAATTCAGGCAGAAATTGTTCTGACGTGTCTGCGCAGTTTGTGACTTCAAGTTTTTCTGTAAAATCACCCAAATAAACTTGCCGTCATAGCTGGGTGTACAGACCAGATTCCAATGACACGCTGGACGGCAGCAGCTGAGACTGAAGAGATTTGTGTGTGCTTGGCCTGTGTGGGTTTTGTCAGGCAGGGGCGCAGCCACAGGCCTTCCTGCAGCTGCTTCACGTTCCTGCCCCAGCCCAACGAGTCATCTGCCAGCTGCTCTGTCCTCTCCATTCATCTATCTTGCGTCACTCCACCTCTTCCATCTCTGTTGCATTTTCCACTTGCCATCTCCATATTTTCACATTCTTCTTTGCCATAAACAAGGAAGCAAAGGAACCCTTGAAGACCCGCACGCCCTGTTCACCTGCAGCCCGCACACCTTTCCTGCTGCTGACCTTGTTCTTCATTCAAATATGAAAAGCAAAATTCCCATCAGCAAAGATGTATTTCATAACAAAGGCTGTGAAGAGGTACTGTCGTGGTCCCATTTAAATGATGTATACATTGCTAGTGATGTTGTGAAAAAAAATGGGCAAGACAAATGCTCCTACACAACATCCTTTTTAAATGTTAAAAATATCTAGAAAGCCGCAAATAGGGAAGTCTGACAGGGCTAATGGTATCTGGTCAGCCACCAGAAATTGTGATGATAGCCTGGTGGAAGCTTGGTGAAAGTCAGTGGAGAAAACCAACAAGTGATTGAGAAAAATCTCAGTAATCAAAACAAAGGAAAAAAAAAAAATCAAATTCTGTAACCAGCGAGGCAATGGCTCCGTGTCCCGGTGTCACAGCTGGTCAGTGCAGATCCAGCCTGTACCCCTCACACATCACTTCCTTCTGCTTCATTGTGCCCCTGTACCACGTACCTCTCTGTGTGGCTGTGCTCTAAATCAGCTTGGCAAAGTGACCACTTAAAAAAAAAAAAAAAAAACATCTGTCTGGGAGAGTGCCGTTATTTCTTTATTTCACATCCCATGGGAAGTTGGTAGCTGGGTAGCTCAGGGACTGTGCCGCTGCCCCAGGACCTCGCCTCCCAGGGAATCACAGCCCAGGTGTTGGATGCTGGTTGTAACCGAAACCTTGCCTGCACCGAGCACTGGCTGTGCCCTAGGTGCTGATTACAGCCAGATGACGACAAGGTTATTATTGCTGGGTAAGAGCGCTCCAGCTGCCCTGGCCATTGCCTGAAGTTTGCTCCTGCCGCCTGCGTGGCAAATGTGCTGGAGGCTGTTGTTTGTGTCAGTGTAGCTCCTTCCTGTTTGAAACCACACAGATTTACACCGGTGCACCTCTACAGATGGAGGAAATGCCCAGCACAGATAAGGATCATATAAAACAGAGCTACGTATCCATCACAGCCTCTCGTACTGCAGTCCTGGTCACCACAAAACGTGAACCTCTTTCTAGTGCAAGGCCAGCTTTTCCTCTTCCATTGGCAGGCTGGTGGCAATACCTTTCCCTTAACGCGTAACCTTCCTGGAAGTGCTCACTGGGCAAAAACTCAGTGCCTGCACACACATGCAGCCATACCGTCGTGACCGTGTGCAGTACTGCTCTCGCAGCTCCTCTGCGCTGCCTGCTGCCCAGGCTGCAGGCGTCTGCCTGCATGGCCACTGTAAGCTGCTCGCTGTCCTGCCCAGCTAAAATGCCACAGGGAACAAGAGCAGAGTGTGAGTAACCCACTACATTACTTACAATGTGTACTTTCCTGCCACATTTCATCTTAGGATCCTGGGAGAGAAAAATACATGATAAAAAATGGTGAGTCTCATTAAGCAGCACTACACAAGCATGTTGTATATAGTAATATAATAATTACGGCATTTAAATGACAGTCTTTAAAATACCAGTTAGAGACAAAATTCTGAAGGATGCAGCACCTGTCCCCAAAGCTAACAGCATGCACCCTTCAGTGCCAAGTTCACGTTCTACAGTGGGGTAAATCCTATTTTCATTGTGAAGTATTTGAGAAAATCATGTGACCTGCCAGTTTTGTTGTTCAAAATTATTTAATGATTTCTTTATAATACTAGCATTTATTTTCTTAAATAAATTACTAGTCTTTAATGAATACTTATTTGAAAAAATATGAGCAATTCTTCTCCTAGAGAAGGAACACAATTGCTTTGCAAGACCGCAGAGAAAAACATGAGTAGAAGACATGCGTAGTGGCATCACAACTGCTAACTCTTAGATCTTGTGCTTTTTTTTTTGGTGAGAAGTGCCTAACATCAGAGTGATGTGGACTAATAACACTTAAATGAAAACTCTGATTAGCATCTCACTAATGGTGTAATTTCATCTACCCCAAAAAAAAAATCATTAGCATAGCATATACCAAATAGATGTAATATATTTTTAAGATGAGAAGTTCTCATGCAAGAGAAAAAGAAAAAAAGGAAAAATAAAAAGAGGAAAAAGGAAAAGTAAAAATTTAAAAAAAAAAAAAAAAAGGAAAAGAAGAACAAAGAATAGTGAGCCCCCTCAGCGTTTCTGGGTAGCTCTGTTTGATTTCCTGTCCTTGCTGAGCTCTAGCTCAGGTCATACTACAGATTACACCACCACAAAAACTGCAGTTGTCATTTAATTTTTTTCTGTACAGTTGCAGCAGTCATCCGGACATTTTGTAACAAGGACATTTCAGCAATGTAATTAATAGTTACACCAGTTTCAGGCACCACTACTGAGACTTTTTAAGTAGATATTTTCAGTGCAATTTGAGCTAGGACAGTATTATGGCAAGAAGATCATACTGTATTTCAATATAGTAATATCATGTTTTAATTTCTTACTTCTCAATCTATTGTTTTTATCCACTCATGGGGGCAATAGAAATAGAAGTAGAAATCCCTTCTCCTCCTACAAACATTTCAGCTCATGAAACCCATTTGCTCTGTTTTTCTCATATTCAACTGCAGGAATAAAAAGATATATATATATATATTTCTTTTAATGAGAGAAAATATACAATGATAGAATCCACTTCAAATGATAATGTAATAAAAGGAGCAACTGCAGCACCTAAACAGGATGTTTTATGTAACCAAAACTGTCACGAATGTTAGCACCATTGCCACAAAACCACTGGCCCAATGCTGTGACTGGCTGAAATGATAACCATAGCCTCAAGCCTTTAGTCTCAGTCTGTATAATAAATAAAACTTCTCAAATATCAGTGTTACTTGTTCTGAGGTGAAAGTGGCATTGAATTTTAATGTTGCCAGCATTCTTTTTTAGCACCACATTTTGGCCCTTGACACCTGTGTGATTCAGGACAGAAATGAATGCCATCGCTCCATTACACGGAGTAGATAAACTTCCTTTATGTGGAGTAGATAAAGGGATGCACAGCCAGGTTTACACATACCTGCATAATCAGCTGGTATGAATGTGACAAACAGTGCCAGAAATTGAGCAATTGTGATTGTGCAGTCTGCAGACTTGCTCCCACAGAATCTCAGGATTCAAACAAGCTTTCAGAGCCTTCCTTGTTGGCACTCTCATTTTCTGCCTTCTGTTGTAATGTGTTTGACTTTAGTTAGAAAATCACAGTGAATGATCTAGACTAGTCTGTAGCACAGTGGACTAAACCCATTCCTTGATATATTTCTTCTGTAGCATTATCCTTGCTATAAGGATTTTGCATCAGATCTCACCATTCATGGCAGGTACGTGCTCCCCTGATTCCCAAACCTTTCATTTGCCTGTTGAGAAGGAAACCAGAGGAAAACCTCCAGCCTTGGGAAGTTAGATTTGTTAAATCAAATGAAATAAAGTCTATTTTGGTTTCTCTGATGCCACTGGCTTGTTCTTTTGATGCTCTATTTTTGCAAGCATAGAATTTGACAACTGCTAACTAAATAAGCTAAAATACTAACTGCTAACTAAATAAGCTAAAATAAGCTAATTTGTTTCTCATATTTTAAATCATTACCTATTATTTGTTTTCCTTTTTACCCAGATGATTAAATGAAGACCACAGCAAGCAGTTTTATTTTTTCCCCTGCATTCTTTGTCATAGAGTAAAATCCAGAGCACTTGGCCTCCTCTGGGTCTGCCCTGTAGTCAGGGTCTTTCAGGTGGTGCCACTGTTTTTCTCACTGCACATTACAGACCCTGTTTCAAAAGCAAAAATTGGAAAGTCCAAGGTTGAGCCATTGAGCCCCCATTTGTACTGCAAAGGGCTGTACAAAACTGCCAGGTGATTGATTAGAATGATTTAGCATCTTTTCCCAGAGCAGGCAGTGCAAACACACTTGTTTTGCAAGTGGGATTATATTTTATGCCCTGAATAGTCATGAGTCTCTTGTGGTCTGCCACTCAAGTTTGTGAAGACAAGTGAAAGTTCAGTCTGGCAAAGAACAGCCTGTGTACATGACTGACTGCCCAGGGGTGCCTAGACCATAAAAGGAATAAAGTTAAAATAATCAGATCATTTCAGTCCCCTTTCCTAACAGCAAATGCAAACCAAGCACTAAGAAATTATCAGTATTTGTATTAAAAATTATTTTATACAAATACTTTAGATTCCAAATGCCAGGTCTCTACCCTCCACCAATCAAAGAACACGTGAATAAACTATTACAGGGTGGTACCTAAATTCCTCCAAGGAGCAAGTCCTAGTGCCAGATCCCCACTCAAACTGTGGATGTTACCTTTGATGGTACATTTACAAATTGTACTTACTCACTACCTATTTAGAACAATATGCCATAGATTGTATTCAATTTTGGTTGCATTACTAAATAAATGTTGGAGTCTTTTGTGCATAGGACTCCTGTGTTTTCACCTGATGAACCCTATAGAAGGTCACAATAATATTCTACTTGACTTTTTATATGCTGGAAGAGCAATACAGATTTGGGACTACATTAGCTTTTGCTTATTTTGTTTATTGCTTCCTGCCCACATCCCCACCCAAGTATCAAATTATAGGTAATTCTGACATCTAAGGAGATGGCTCATGTCTAACTGGTTGCACAAAATGCCAATGATTCCACAGGCAACTCAAATTGTGACACTAAGCTTTGTACCTATTATTACCTGCTTTCACAACTTCATGTTTTACAAATACCAGGATGCACCTTCCAAGTCTGAAAACATAACCGAGTGCAGACGGTATTTTCAGCTTTGTTTCGGAGCTGTGCATGCAGTGGCAGCATTTGCAAGGCAGGCAGGCATGCAGGAGCAGGGACTGGGCTGCCAGGGATTTGCAAACTCGCCGGCGTGCAGAAGCTGTGCAGCAGACAGCCCGTACGCTGCGTGCTTTCCCCATGCTACTGACTCACAGATGAGAAGGAAACAAGCAGCTTCGGTGAGGTGAAATGTCACCCTTGTGAGGCAGCACTGGGACAGACGCGGGCTATTGCCTTCACTCAGAATAAGAGAAAACATGCAGAATAAGAGAAAACTGCCTGCTCCTGGGGGGCACCGGCTGCATATGCACACTGTCATTGCCAGGAAAGAGCATTTCTGTAAGAGAAATGCAAACGTGAACAGGGATGCCAAAGTAGGAATCGTTAGCAATATGGTATCCGCATACATGTGCCCTAAGCCTACATGAGATGCATTCATCTTTTAAATTTATCTGTCAAGCGTCTGAACTCAGACAAGACTACTGCAATTAATTGGCAAGTTAAACACTACCAGATTATAATGCACTGTTAACACCTGCATCTCTGATCTGCACGGATGGCTTTGATATTATTTTTTCTTTTGACAAGTGGGCGATAGCGGATATCCTTTAAGCCTATATTTAATGAAGGCCTCCATAAATCCATCAACACTTGCTAAGGGAAACTACAATAAAGCTCATACTGCCATAGGCTCTGTTATCGAGGGAACATTTGGCATTCTCATAATGAAGCTGCAGAGCAGATACTTTTCATGTTGAGCTGAGGAAGTGCAGTATTTGTATAGGATCTTTTTCTTCCCTGCACAATTATATGTTGCAGATCAAGAGGAAAACCCCTCAGTACCTAATTTTCAAAACAAGAATATTGTCAAACAGCCATTCACCCAGGATGGCTGCTGAGTATAAGAAACAAAGAAAGAAAAAGGTGCTGATTTTTAGAAAAATAAACACACATTTCATTTTGTTAGCTCTTGAAAAGATCTTAGTATTAACATTATCTGTTTTATAAGCTATCACCATACTGATTTTTGTTACACATCCTGTGAGTGTGATTAAAAAAAGAAAAAAAGTAAAGCTTTAAACCGAGACTAAATCAGTATTTATTTTACATTTTATGTTTGGAAATTTTACAAAAATATCTACCTAAAGTGGTTATTATGTCAGTTTGAAAGAATTGATAGGAGGAACAAAGGAATTGGTCATGAGCAAATTGGACTTTTCCCAAATCTGGACATCATGAGCTGAGAATATGTACCAAGATTTAGGTGCCCCAAGCCTGCAAATCATTTGAATGTCTGCTTGACTTTAAGAATCTAAGAAATCAAATTGAAACAACTAGTGTGGCCAAAAAAAAAAAATGCATTTGGTATTCTGACCATACAGACCATGTAGGGACATATTTTTCTGAAACAAATTTGCAAACTGGATCTCCAGGAGTGTAAGGGGCTGTTAAGCCAATTCAGTTAGCTTGATTAAAAAGCATCCTCTGTCATCATGTCCGTGGGATTACAAAGCCATTGAGGATCTGGGAAGATAATATCCATGAAAGATTTCAGGATAGATAGATTCTGCCTTACTGCGCTAAGAATGCGAGTTGTCAGGCAGTTATCAGCCCCATTAATTTCTCCTGCACCACCTTTCTGTTCACCACGCACCACGTTTTGTGCAGCTGGCCCTCAGCTTCCCATAGTTTCATAAACCAGGTGCTTTGATTTTTGGTCAGCTCGTTGTATTAATTTTGTTTTGAAAGCTCAAATGAGCTGACTGAAGTATAGACAAATGGCTGAGACCAGTTGTAATAAAAACGGTATCTTATTTATGCTCTGCATCGTATTTACCCTTAAATCTACATAAGCAAAAGCATAGAATCATCTTTACACAACAGTTATCAGTTTTCCAGAAAGGCTTTTTTTGTGCTGTTCATTGTGTCTAGCTCAGCCAGACTGGGAGGGAATACAGAAGCATCCCAACCCACTGCCAGCACTCCCTGCGCTACCTACTGAAGCCAGCCCCTGGCATCTGCGAACAGAGCAGCTGAGGAACATCTCCCTGAAGGCAGGCAGGCAGACTTCAGCTTGCTCACTTTCCCTCCTCCAGCAGTCCCTGAGCAAGCATCAGTTTGACAGCAAACTTTCAGCAAAGATGGTTTTCACGCTTCCAAGTGCACAGAAGCAGCGTCTGCGCTCCCTGTTCAGAGACACAAACGCTGCCAGGGTGCATTTGTATTCCTTGCCCTGCTTGAAGCTGTGGTCTTTAGATTTCACCCCATTCTTCCCTTTTACTTTTGTAGTATTGTGTTGACATCACAGACAGTACCCCTGAGTTTCCCCCATGTTTAGATTCTGAATTAGGGGAAAAAAAAAAAAAAAAAAAAGTGTGTTTTCTAAGCAGAGTGACTTTTCAAGTTCCTCTGGCTATTTGAATGAGGAAGGACTGCAACAACTCCTAAAGACAAAAAATGCATGAGGTGGCAGGAATTTTCATTATGCATAAGGATCCTTACTTAATACATAAAATAGTCAGCTCAATGTATGTAATAGGCAATATATGTAACACTCATGGTAGTACTCCTCACACAGTATTTTCAAATGAGTGCTTTTAATTATATAAAATACTGCTTGGTGCGCTCAGTTTTACTTAGTTTTTCAGTTTTCTTTAGAGAGATGCTTTTATACAAGTTTTTAATAATGTCTGGATTTTGCATAAATAAAGTATTGGAAAATAAGGCACACAGTGAAATCCACCTGCTCTCATTCTGAATTGAGACATTTTCTGCACAAAGTAATTTAATCAAAGAAGTTAAGCTGTGGGTTGCAAGATGTGACAACCAGAGAGGCTAATAAAGAACCGTGAAAGCAGAGGGATGCTGCATTGGATTGGCTGGAATGGCCAGCACATAATTCAGTTAAAATAGGCTTTTAAAAGCATGCTTTCCAATAAATCAGCATCTGTCAGACACCAAGTAGCAGTGACATTAACAGAAGTCAGAATGGTACCAAGAAATACTACCCTTTATAGCAATTAACTAAAAGTTCGGAAAATAGAAAACACAGTAACAAAATAGATTATAACACGCAGGAGTGTGGAATTGATGGTTCCATTATCTGTTTCCAAGTGATGTTTCCTGTCCTGCTGGGTGTGCAGCGAGAGACGCTTTTCTAGGTCAGTGATGAATGTGAGATGGAGCCAAACACGAGTCCAGCGCTCACCCACGCAGTGCCAAAGCAGAGCACTCGCAGTGAGCAGGGAGGCTGCAGGCAGCACGCACAGGAGCCCTCGGAGCCCAACACAAGAGACTGAGAAAGCCTCAGCACTGGAGCAGGAACTGGATCACAAACACTAATAAAACCTCCTACCTAAATTGTTATTTCGCTAATACAGGATGCTGTTTTTCCTAATTCCAAATGTACTACAAACTCTGCAATAAGCACAATGGTTTTCAACAGGAAAACATTACAAATGAATGCAATACTCATCCCTTTTCCTTCATTTCAGCTTGTCTGCCTTCTCAGTGGCTGAAGCACCTCAGCCTCTGTGGATCCAAGCTCCTTGGCCATTCCTGCTTTGCTCCAGGTTGTCCTTATCAGCCCTAAGAAGGCTCCCGCCTCCCCACTGCCAGCTGCTGGATCAGCTGTCGCTGAGGTCAGCCTGGAGAGCTACTTATTTACATGGTTTTAAGACAATTTTGCGCCTTGAAGCACACTGACTTTTTGGAAACTTGGACAAAAGGGATAGGTCAAGGGAAACATTTCTCTAGAGGAACAGAGCCCTTATACTACAAACCTAGTGCACTCCACTTCTTTTAAATCAATGCAACCTGCAAGTTCAAATTTAACCTTTTAAATAAGCCAGTTTTACCTTAGCTCACATGAATAAGTATGCTGCTTTCAACAGCACAGCCAAATCCTCTATGTAATGAGCTAAGTAAGCACTAACAAACAAGAACAGGAGAATCCTTCAGGCAAGAAGAGAGGCTGATGAGCAGAGACAGCACACATACCGCGCTTGGTCTGCTCTCCCACCAGTGTGGCTTTATTAGCTCCAGTAAACTTGTCCCTCATTTACAACAACATAAGTGAAGAAAAGAATCAGCTGTCTATTTTAATTGTGAAGATGAAGTGTTGCTTTAAAGCATGCCCACTTGCCAGTGGCTGAGCTCCAGCATGCTGAGTGGTTAGCATTGGTTCAGCTCTCATAGGCAGGACAGCAGTTAATTCCCAGCCCTGTGTGCTCCAGAAATGCAGCCTCTGGTGCCACTATATAGAGCAGAAATACCCCAAATACCCTGTGGCACAAACTGCTTTCTGCATGGTGACAGTCATCAGATGGGTCCCAGCCCTTCTTCAGGTCCTGTGATAACAGCCAGGGCAAGTGCTCCAGCCCCCAGCACCTTCGTCACCCAGCTGTGAGATCCAGCTGCAGGCACAGCAAGAGCTCGAGCGTAAATCCCAACAGCAGCACTTGCTGGGCCTCCTTGTTCATTCTCACAGCCATCTATCTGCCCGGCTGCAGCAGGTCCCAGCCACATCCACCTTAAACCCTGAGCAACCACAGGCTAGGGAGAACTATTTGCCAAACACTTGCCCTGGTTTCTCAACAAAGTACCCTGTTAGGTGATCTAGAGCAGAGCTTATGCTTTGCTTCTTTCTCATTTCCTCTCCATTTCCCACCTGTTCACCAATATAATTAAAGACAGCGGAGATCTAAATACATGTTCTTATAGATGGTAATGAAAAGGCAGTCAGAGACCCCAGTGAGGTAAAGCTGCAATGACAGCCTGCTGGCACGGGACGTGCTCAGAATCTACATTGAAGAGAGCCCACAGGCCAGGATCTGAATGAATGAGGACACAACAGAAGCTACTAAGAGCACAAACCCCAAGATGACAGGTTGGGTTGTCTTCCTCCTAGCACAAGTGTTTGTTTTCTCCTGCTACTGTCCTATTTCCATTGCAGCATGACGCCACTTTATATCAAACTTTTATTAGGGATCAGCCTTGTTACTACAACCTCTCCTGAAGTGAGGCCCCCTCTTTGCACTACCCATGGTTGGCCCCTGCTAGAAAACAGATTCCCCTGTTAGGGCAAGGCTTTGACTGTGATCTACTGGTCCTGTAAACTCAACACCTCCTCTTTCACACCACATTGCTCCCATTGTAGCTGAAGTTAGCCCTGAATGTGGTGCTCAGCCCAACAGAATTGGAGCATCAGCTCTGGCCACAAGCTCGTGAATGCACCCAGAGCACCACTGTTCCTAGTGCTTGACTGTACCTGTGCTAGTATGAATAAGCCACAGTTTATTTTTACTTATTACCACTGAAAGATCTCTTGCTATAATCCTCAAGAGCATTGGTTCAGGCTGTAATCACCTAGTTTCCCTGAGCAGAAAAAGATCGTCTTCTCTTGCCTCCAACTATTGGGTCTTCTGGATCCATAGACCATTCATATGTTTTGTTTTCTACCTTCCTGCACACCTACCCTGTATTGTTATCTTTAATTGAACCCCATTATTCCCAAATAGTTGATCTAGGGCTTAAGTAACAAACAAAAAAAGCACAACCCAGGATGACGAATTTGAAGAGTCACAGGACTGCGACAGGGTGCTGCATACCAAACTTGCTCTTCAGGAGACAAATGCGTTACCAGAAAGAGTGTGAAAAAGCCATCCCAAAATTTATTCTCAAAATGTCAACAGAAACGCATCAGTAGATACTCAAAACTACAGAGTTCTTAAAAGTCATACATTCACAATGCAGAAAACTTGACAATTGGGATGCCTTTTGCAAGTTCTATGTAACAATATCCATCTTACAGTGTAAACAGGTACTGGTATGTTCTTACTTACAAGTCCAGCAGGAAAGGCACAACTCGGCATACAGAGATCATAAGCAAGAATCAGGTGCAACAACATTACACAAACTTTTGGTAATCTGCATTTTTGGGGCCTTCCACAACAGAGACTGGACTTGATTTCCTGCAGTCAAAAGACTTCTTTCCATTGTTCAGTCCTTCCATACCAAATGCTCAGTTTCCAGTCTGGTTTAGATCCCATTACACATAGTTCCAGCAGACGTTAGAGGAAAAGTGAAAGGTCAGTCCAGTAAGTCTTCAGGTGCTTCCACTAATACATCAGGTTTTGGTTTCAGATAGTGCATGGAAGCATCTGCTTGAATCTCAGTTCATTACAGTGGTCATTAATAGAAAAATAGACACTACATCTACAAAAGGAAAAAAATGAGGTAGATAACTTAGAATCCAGATGACCATCCCAGTAACCTTCATACAATACATGTGGATCATTAATTACCATTTTGGCAGAATGCAAGTTCACAGACCACCAAGAAACTTAATGACCAGAGCAGACTAGGAATGCCATCCAAAAAACCCACAAAACATTTAACCTAAGCATGAATACTTCATATTTAAATACAGGTTTACACAGACTGATCTTCTAAATTACCCAAATTAAAAATTAAAAAAAAAAAAAAAATGAAGTCTCTTGCTAAGGAAACCAGTTCCCATGCCTAATTGCAACAGTCACCTGAGATTCCTTGCAGAGCTTTTAGACCTGACTTCCCAAGGCAAGTCTTCCCTTTCAAGAGAGGAAAAAAAAAGTATATACATACCCACCCATGTTTGTTTGGGGCTCTTGGTATTGAAATAAAACATCTAGGAAAAACTGCACATCTTTGGAAGTAGGAGTTTTGGCACTACACTTGGAGGACTGTCCTAGTAGTAGTATTAAATAAGCAGCAGTCAACAATACAGAGAATCAATTCCTTAGAAGCAATGATTAAAGAAAAACAGCAACTTCCTTTCATAGAACTTCTGAGGCAAAAACAAATTAAAAAAAAAGCTTTGTAGTTCTTATAGCCATTATAGTAAAAAGTACATTCAGAAACCACACAGAGCCAAAAATCCAAACAGAAAAACTACTTCTAAGAGGGTGGCAGACATTCTAGGATATTTACCCGCATTAATAGTTTTCATTTCTCATCAGTAAATATAAGCTTTTCCATCAACAGTAGGTTGTTTCCGCTCTATTCAAAACCCCCAAGTGTTTCACTCTAAACAAAGAGGTAAATATTCTAACCTTTGGAATTTCAAGTTGTAGAAACTTCTGTAAGGCTGTACACATTAAAGTCACACATAAGAACTACTTTGCAAGACCCGCATCTTTCCAAATAGAAGGAAATCCTATTCTTTATTATTTACTATTTGCAAAGCAATATCATGATTGTACTCTGGGCAACTCTTACAAAGACAACCATAAAATCATTTGCACGTCAATAGGAAAATAGGAGGCTGAAGTGGAATCTCTTAAAAATATATGCTTGTGTATATATATCTTCGTTCTTTCTGTACGTCAACTTCACTAGAGTTTTTAGCTAACAGCAATTTTGTTCTCCTCCATGAAATGAGGGAACTGATGTTTTGGCACATTGTCTGCAGCAGCACCACTGGCCTTCTCCGTATCAGAACCAGTCCCAGACTGGGTCCCATCTATTTTGGAAACCGTAGCAGTATTTATTGCCGAACCACCCCCAATAGTGACTGGAAGGGTAGGTAAGCCACCGCTCTGGATCACTGAGATCTCGTTAGTCTTCATTGCTATGCCATTGCTGAGTACCGCTGCATACTGATTCCATACTGTGGGGTCAATGCTCACTGAAGGAGGCATTATATCCTTTGGAAACATTTCAGATACCTTCTTGGGATCATTCCCCAGCAGAGCCATGGGGTTATCAATTGAAAGCCTTCTTCCCCGCCTGGCAGAGTTATTCCACATGTGAGTTCCTACATGGACCTTTCAGAGGGGGGAAACAAGTAAAGACAATCATTAACACAGCAGTTCTTTTATGACAAACCCGAGTTCTACTTTGCTTGCAGCTAAGCTGCTCAGAAGATATGTATAGCCAGTGTGCGCTCAGGTAACTACTTAGGCTGGTTAGTTCTTGTATTTATCCTCATCTTTCCATGTGTAAGAGAGCCATTCATCAGCCTTATGTCACCACAGGTCTTCAAAGTTTACTACTGAAATATTTGGAGGACTGGTTTCTTATGCTTACTGTAAATGACATTGGCATTCTAACCACCCAAAAAGAGCCACACTTACTGTGAACAGACTGCACTGAAAAAATACTAGTTGATGAAAAAAATCACCAAGGAATTTGAAAGAAGCATTACACCTAGACTAAAAGCTTCAGTGCCACAACACAAACTGCTACTGCTTCCTGCAAGCAATTGCTCCAAACTGTAAAGCTGGAAGTCCTCTCTCCCCATCAGCTTTTATGCAAGAAAACTGACGAGCTTTAAAAGGTTTCTCACAGGAACAGAAAAGCCACTGTGTGAGAGGGAGCTGCGAGTCAGAGCAAACAGATTAATCTGACAATACAGACTTGCAGCACTTCTCTAGCACATGTTTAGCCCAAATCCCCAGGTACTTTGTGCCACCTCAGGATTATACTTTCAGTTTTATTCCTACTTGTCCTTCACAATGTTCCAAACCATGCAGTGAAATTCGTGTATTCTGTAAACATAATTTCGTAGCACTTAAACTACAAAATTACTGTCCTGATGTCTCCAAATCCAAACAGAAATCAAGTAATTGGCTCAGTAAAGGCTAAACCTCCCCCATTATCAAGAAAGGAAATGAAATCAAGGACAACAGCAGACTTCTGCACAGTTTAGCAAACCAGCTCTCTGAACAAACCCAGGAAGGGGACAGAAGTCAAAGATGACCATTTGAAGAACTAAAAGAAATATCTAAGTTGTCCCCAAAGGCAGGACAAACATTAGCAATAGTATTTTCCGCTCCAGCAAGACTTTCCCCAACAAAAGGCAATCTCAACCCAAGAGATGGCTTACCTTCAGGTTTCCTTTCGTTGTAAAGGCTCTCCCACAGATGGTGCAGGCAAATGGCTTCTCACCGGTATGGGTCCGTTCATGAATCTGCAGGGCACTGGCAGAGGAGAAGTTCTTCCCACACGTAGTGCAGATGTGCTGTTTGGCTGGACGGCAGAATTTCGGTCGTGGCACGAGGAGAGGGGCAACACCAGGGGAGAGAGCTGGTGGGCCAATGAAATGGCTAGTGCTAATGGGACGCTCGCTCGGCATTTCCATTTTTATGAGGGCTGGCGGGGCCCTAACAAAAGCAGCTGGAATACTAGTTCGACCTGGAGAGAAAGAACAGATACATAACCACTTATCCCATCTCCTGTGGCCAAGCTTAAATCTGGCTGAGATACCAAAATCCTTGCCTTTGGAGCCACCACACCTGAGCAGCACACTTGCTGAGCCCTGTAAAGCCATGCAGTAGGGTTGCTACTAGGCTCAGGAAGACGTTGACTTATCCCTGTTTTTGTTAGTGAGCTTAAGAGTTAAGAAGCCTCACTTTCTGATCCAATTTAGGTCTTTCAGTGGTAAAGAGCTCAAACCCCCATAAAACATTCCAACAACGTGCCACACTCGGGTTAAATGCTTTTCCAGGAAACACCAATGTGTATCTTTAGAGAGCTATAGGGAGGTATCAGGCAAGTTCATGAAAGGCAGTAAGGGCATAGCCCCTGTCTACTTTTAGTACCTCTGTACTCCCCCTTGCAGGAGAGGACAGCACTTAAGTCTTTTAGTTTTGAGTCTGAGTCACAAAAACTCTCCATGCACTCCTTTGCTAACAAAGAAGGAATAGGGGAAAATCAAGGTGGTTTTAGCTTCTGTTGATCCTTTTAGAGAAGGATTTCCTCTAGTCATACTCCCCCACCCCAAGTTATTGCCAGCATCTCAAATTACTCACCATATTCTCCATTTGCAAAGTGTAAGCCAGGTTCTTCTTTAATGACCTTCCGACCAATATTGCCATAAGTTAAATCCAGAGCAACGACTCCTTCCATTTCTCCTGAAGCGTTCTCAGGACCCTCTGATTTATTCCCCGTGCCTGCATCTTCCTGACTGTTGAAGCTAGGTGACTTTGACCTCACGCTCTCGGCTTGGCTGTTGGCTGGGGACAGAGCCTGGAGCGATGCAGACTCAGAGGCAGCAGGACTCCTGCCGTTTTGGTAATCTGCATCTCCTGCCACAGAAGATGAATCATTTGTCATGCCATCACTTTCTGCCGAGCCATTGTCACTGGACTTCAAGCTGCTTTGCCGTTGCAAGTTCAAACCAGAGCTGACAATCTTCATTTGATTCTCCAGTGCTGCAATACCAGAGAAGCCAGATGCTGTGGCTGGTGATTCTGATTGTGCATCGTATGGAGTAGGAGGTTTTGAGGAACTCCTAGGGCCATCCTGAGACTCCAGGTCCTCTTCCATCTCTATGTTCTCCACATTCTCATCTGGGCGGCTGATGTCTCCATTCTTCTCAGCCGCAGCAGGATCCATATCAGTGTTGTCAGAGGTGTTTTCAGGCATGGGTGTATTAGGTATCTGTCCCCCCATATGCATGCGGATGTGCTGCTGCAGCACAACTGCATTTGTAAACTTCTTCTGGCAAATAGGACATGAATGTTGCATCTTCAAAGGAGTATTGGCTCGGTGGACACCATAGTGAGTTTTAAGGTTCCCTTTAGTGGAGAAGGCACGGCCACAGATCTTACACTTGAATGGCCTTTCTCCAGTGTGAGTACGATAATGCATTTTGAGTGAGCTCTGACAGCTCAGCACTCTGTGACAGATCAGACACTCATTGGGATCAGCAGTGGATTTGTCAATGTTTTCAACCAGCTGCTGAAGCTTCGATGTTTCAGAGCCTTGCTCGTTGGACCCACCTGCATGGAAGATGCTCACGCTGCTGGCAGCTTGTGGTGAACTCAAGCTCTGCTCTGTTCCTGATTCGTGACCGACCGCCCCTGATGAGGAAGAGCCACCTTCGCTTTCAGGAGAAGGCCTTGACTGCAGGTCACCAGAGAACGTACCAGGCAGGGACTCCTTGATGCCTGCTAGGTTGGACACATTCTGAGGTGCGCTGGTGGCCGCAGAGGTAGGCAGGGTTGTTAGGAGAGGTTTGCTATCCACAATTAGGTTGGACTCATCCAGTGGCACAGACATCCCATAGGGGATTCCGCTGCTAGTGGGAACATTGTCCAGGTGCTCAGGAACTGGGTATGGATTCATCTTTATGTGGGGATATTTGTCTTTGTGACGTTGAAAATGCACTTTAAGGTTTCCTTTGGTTGTAAAGCGGTTGCCACAAATGTTACACTTGTAGGGTCTCTCACCGGTGTGGGAACGAAGGTGAATCTGCAGGGCACTGTCATTGCCAAAGACCTTGCCGCAGAATTTACACTTGTGTTTGAAGAACGGCTCTTCTGCATTTGATTTGCTTTCAGACACGCAGATATTGGGAGGTTTTCCCTTCACCCTCTTTGAGGAATCTATTACAGAAGAAACAGCTGAAAGTGGATTTTGGAAGATGACGGAGTGGGAGGACTGAGGTAGCAAAGGATTCGGGAACCGAGAAATAGAGCTGGGGAAGCTTCTGCTTGCCTCCGGCTTCAAGGGGAAGGAGGAGGAAAGCCCGGCAGCCAGCGAGCTGGCGGCCGCAACGCCAGTGTTAGAATGAGGTAGTTTTCCTTGCTTCAAGGATTCCAGTGATAGGCTCTGGCTTCCAGCTTTTTGTCCGATTAAAGCAACAGCAGCTGACAGCTGCTGAGACATGTGAGCACCCAGAGCTTTCAGCGGATCAGCAGCAGCGGCTATAGAAGGATGCAGGGCATGGGGAGCCATCATGGCAATCTGAATGCGAATTTGCTCCGTCAGCTGGATTTGCTGGAGCTGCTGCTGCTGCAAACACACAAGCTGCTCCAGGATCATCGGAATAGCATTAAAACTGGCTGCTGAAGAAGAGATGGCATCAGAGGTACGCTGGTTCACAGCCACTTTAGTGCCACGTATTGTCTGCAAAGTCACATTAGTGTTTGGTACTTTGGATTTTGGTAGATAGCTTAGCCCAGGAGTCGCAGGCGCAGCAGGGGGTTCTATTTTAAGGTACATTCCTCCTACTGATTCAGCATCCATTTTTCCTTCTCTCTTTTCTGTAGAGCCAGTACAGCCCTTTGCCTGAGTGTCCTTGCGTGTCCTGCTATCCATTCGGTCACTTGGGAAGCTCCCTACAGAAGCTTCAGAGAAGCTTTCAGGAGGTACTGCTCCCTCACTTTCATTCATGATTAGGACAGGTGGATTTTTAGTGCAATTTTTCTTATGCTCAAGGAATTCAGAGAGATCAAAGAATTCTGCACAGCATTTCTCACAGATTTTAGTTTCCTCTGTTCGGCACCTTTTGGAACTCATTTCACCATCTCCGTCACCTGGGACGTCTTGTGGACTCCCTTAAAATAAAAGAAAGTCACATTGTTAATAGCTCAATTTAGACTGACTTCACCAGAATTTCAAGTTAAGATACAAGACACTTTTCAAGTGTCAAAAATCAGGTTTGCAGATTGCTGTTTTGCTGTATGCTGTTTTGCTACCAGTTCATTGGCAGCCCAAGGAAATCTACACCACAATTCTGTTTTCCATAAAAAAAAAAATAAAATAAAAAAAAGGTCTCACAAGGCTTGAGGGAAAGAAATTTGTTGCAAATCCCTTTAATCCTCTTTTCTACCTTTACAGGTAGAAATGGAACAGTGGAACAAGTCAGCTAGTTCCTGCAATACAGCTAAATGGAACATGACCCAAGCAAGACAGAAAGCATCATTACACAGGAAAAACCTGATTCTCATAACCTTAGTTTGTGTTTTTCTTTTTTTTTTTTTTTTTGAACATCAGCTCAGAATTTGTAGTTAATGGTCTCAGAAACTCATATAAAGTTGTTAAAACAAGAACTTCAGAGCAGTTCTTAATCATACGCTGATACATTAAATGACATTCACTCGTCCGCTATGGAGGTAACTACTACTGAAGAAGGCTGACAGAAACAAAATTCAAGTCCAATATTAGCTTTGAAATACTTCAAAAGCCAACTCGCATGAAAAAAAAAAAAAATCCTCTGTGAAGTCACAGCAGTAAAGAAAAGATTATTAACTTACAAGAACCCCACATGCAAGAATAAGCTTATGTTGATAACTGACAATTACTAGCAAGCCAAGCAGTAGGCCCTGCTTGCAACATTCACAAAGCAGTTCCGGACATGGTAAGGATGCTGGATTTAGTTGTGTTTTTAACTTGCACCCCTCCTTAGGGAGGGGGAAGGAGCGCTAAGCCAGCCTGCAAGTCCACTCCTGCCCTCCCTCTGCCAGTGCCCCACCGACTGAGCACAACTTGCATGCGGACATGCAGAAAACATGATTCAGGGAAATACCAGAATGGGAAGAGAGGTTAAGAGAAATTCTAAACCAAAACAGGATGTTTTTGCTCAAACTAACCATCTTTCAAACAAACTCGCACTGAGCTTGAGGCGGGTGGGTGTTTGGGAGCGTGCAGGAGGTAAAGCCTGAGGCTCGTACAGCTGAGGGGGGAGCACAGAGGACCTCGAATAATTCACAGCCCTCACGAGGTGAAGCGTCCTGTAACTCACAGTAATTGGTCCCATTTTAATGGGTGTCAAGGGTGCAGTAACTAAGTGCCTCACTGCCCCTGCTCACCTCCCACACGCGCACACAATCAGGGGCACTCTGCAAGCCTCAGTCACAACAGAAAATTTGTACTACACGGCCTTGTATTTGGGGCCTGCACCTCCAGTAGTTCACTCCAGGGCTTAGCTCTGATTCCACGCTGCTAGCCCACATTGTCTGAAAAATGGAACCAAAGACTCTGTAAGCACAGGAGCTATTTGCGGCTTTCATTTTAAAGGTGTAACTGAACCACACATCTGATACATGTGTATATCCTGTACATGGTAGGGCGGAGGGCGAGCATGTCCAAGCAACAACCTGAGCACGTTCACGTACTGTTTCGGGGAAGTGTAAAAGCTCTGTGGGGGAGGATATTGTAAACTTTGACATTTGTAAGGGTAACGAGAGTATTTCATATTTTATATAGATGGATAGATATAGCCAACTAATCAAAACTTCAACTGCGCTTAGTGTGTTGAGCGGTGGAAAGTACGCGTTAAAGCTTTTTTTAAAGGAAACAGATCAACTAGAAGATGAAGAGGCCTCTTATGCTACAGTCTGCAGAGCAGTAAATCCAAATCTGTACATATACAACTCTGTTAACCACAAATTTCAAGGTTACAAGTCAAAATGGCCTTTGAATGAGGAGAAGAGATGTTCTTGGTACGGCTATGATAATAACCATTTGGATCACTCATATCCAAACAGTCCTACAGGGAGACTGAAACACTTTTTTCCCCTCCCTCCTTCAGCCCAAAAAACCCTCATAAATGAAGGTAATGAGGAGAAAAGTGTTTTTTTGCATGCATTTCTCACTCCAAATATTAAATTGATGCCTCTGATTTAATTAAACTATGGACAAAATCTACTCTGCCGACTATTTAAGTACAAGTATATGATGCAGAACTTAGTCAATAAATAGGGTCTACTGAGGTCAAGAATGAATGTTTTTAAACTCCCATCTTTGCAGAAGTGTGAGCAGATAAAATGGGAAAGACAGTGAAAAAAGACAAGAAGTTTCCATAAGTATGTTGCACACTGACTCCAGGTCTTTACTTGACTATTTTCGTAACTATTCCCATCCAATAGGTACTTTACAGACCACAGCCTAAAACACCAAAACATCTTCTCCAAATCCTTTAGTATTTAAGGTTTTAACTTTCCCTGCGTTGCACAGTAACGTTAGGTTTTACTTTAAAAAACACAAAGCTTTCTTCCCGTCTCTCATCTGCGAGGACATGCATTTCACACTGCAGTTTGCACCTCCGTGGTGACAATGCAAAATGCTTCAAGTGGAACAGAAATGGTTGCATGAAAGACTGTAGCCCACCCCAAGGAGATATTCCAGGATAACTATGTCTAGACAGGTCCTCAAACTTTAACTGCTTCAAAACACATGATCGTTATTTATCCCCTTCCGTTGGGAGTACCTTATTTTTCCACTGATAAGACCATACTAAATTCAAAGCCCTTTCCTCCCCCTCCACACAACAGTCCACCTTCCCCATCTTTGTAACACTGAAGAGCTCCAGAAGTGACTTTTTTTCATTTTATAAACGAGCTGCCACCTCAGAGGGCATCCGCAGTAGGCTGCAGGTACCTGTGTTGGTAAAGCAGCCCACCGGCAGCCACCAGCGCTGTCACTGCCACATTTTAGTTTCCAGTTCCCCTGTTTGACAGTAAGGCACTAAGGGAGGACTCCAAGTGAATTCAATTCCCAGCTTGTAGTGATTTGCTATGTGACAAGCAGGGAGGCATTATACCTTATTTTCCCTTCCACCTCAGCAAAATTGAGCATAATGCTTCCCCATCTCAAACATTTTGTTTTTAAAAGACATAGTAGGAACAAGTTGCTTGCTTATTGAGCTGTAGCTGTAATAACAAAGCAGCAATTGACTGTTTCTTTACAAAACCAATCTCTATAAACTCTTCATCTCAATTTATCATAGAATATCCAAGTTGGAAGGGACCCACAAAGACCATCAAGTCCTTTGGGGACCACCCCCCCCCCCAAAAAAAAAAAAAAAAAAAAAGGCCATGTGTCTGAGAGCGTTGTCCCAGTGCTTCTTGAACTCCAGCAGGCTCAGTCCTGTGACCACTGCCCTGTTCTAGTCCACCCAGCCCTGCAGGAGCACCCAGCAGCAGGCAGAGCACCCCGCTCACCCCAGCTACCACACATGGGTTTAGCAGGCTTAACCCAAGGCTCCCTCCCTGCCCAGAAGCCTCCCCATGCATCTGCCGCCAGCTCAGCCCAAATACTGTAAGAGCACTAGTGGAGGAGCGAGAGCCCTGCCAGAACAATTGCTTGTGCACTCAAGTTAACCCTCTCCAAAGGCTTCCCAGGGATAGGACTCCTATTTTTTATTTTTTTTTTTTATCTCCCCACCCCCGAATTTCAGGAATGTTATCTCTCAGCATCTAGTTATCCAATAAGTTAGAAGAATGCAGTAAACCCAGCAGGGGGGTTAGATTGAATCACTGGCAAATGGATGGAAAAAATCCACTATTGTGTAGGACAAGGCGGTCATCGACAAGGAGGGCTGATAAAATCCACACAGCTCGAATTAATTTTTTTTTTTTTTGAGGGAATGAGTAAAAGAGTGAAGTAAGTCTTATCTGGTTTGATTTGATTTCACAAGGGTGCTGCTGGTCTACCACTCATCTGAGCAATTAGTGACCTAATTTTTTTCTACTATGAGAAGATTATTTCACCTGAATGAGGAGGAAAAGATTATTTTTCCCTTTCTTTTTCCCTTTTTTAATGGTTTGATACCTCTGGTGAGTTTACTTTCCCCCCCACAGACTAGGGTTGATCCATTTCTAATACTTTACTGTAACCATGCACTTCCACACGAGTATTATTTCGTGAAGGATCAGTAAGCATCCACTGCAGTCCCAGCTCTGCCATCAGCTCCCCACTCCCCTCAGGCACGGTGCTTCCCGCATTTCCCCCCTCCCCTGTTCCCAGCTGAAAAACTGGGGCATTTCAAGAACATTAAGCTGTCCAAAGTTTCCCTTCTTCTCCTACTCCACTTCAAGTTTTAATCATAAGCAATAAACACTTGTTTGAGTTTGCAAATACATGGCTGATAACTTATAGAATTATTTCAAAGGCCTCGATAGTTTCTATCCTGAATTTATCAGCAGCCCTTTTCCATCCAAGGATGAGCCGTGCTGCCCCTAACCATTAGGGCTCCCCGTGTTTTCACGTTTAGTCCAGGCATTTTATTACCTACCTCCCGAGTCACCCATCTGAGCTCAGCTCACCCACCTACCCAAGAGGAACACCCGGCAGAGGACAGAATAATGGTGCACAGCCCCACGTGAGCGAGCAGCCCTAAAACCCCGAGGAAAGCTCCAGACAAGCAGCACTGCCCCCAGCCTCGGGCGCAGTGCAAGCCCCCAGCCCTGCTCCACCTTCCGAGGAGGTTTCAAAAGGTTCCAAACCCCAAAATTCCTGGACAAACCCCTTGAAAATGTCCGCGGGTTACCTGCCAGGACACAACCGCGGTCCCAGCGGCGGGGCCCGCCGGCGGGGGGCACTCCCGTCCCGTCCCGTCCCGCACGGGGCCGCGGCCTCCCCCCGGGACCCCCAGCTCGGCCCCCCCGGGGCTCAGCCTCCCTCGCCGCGCACCCACCTGAGCTCCTCATCCCCGAGCGTCACCCCCCTTCTTGGGGCTTTTAAGGAAAAGGTGGGGGGGCTCCTCCAGAGGCTGCGGGCAGCCCAGCAGCCTTCCCCCCGGAGGCAGCGGTAGAGGCCGCCCTCGGCCCTACCTGCTCGGCGGCGGAGCCTCCGCGGCTCTCGGTCCTCCCAGCGGCGCGGCCGCAGCTGGAAGCAGGGCGGCCCCGGAGCACACTTAACACTAGTACAGTGTTTAAGACCCGGCTAAACGGCGCAAACCCCGCTGCCAAGGTCAATTGCATGAGAGTCCTAATTGTGAGCCTGACATCAACTTACCACCCACGGCAAGCGGGAGGAGGCAAAGGTTAGAGCAGCAGCTCTGTCAAAACGTCACATGCCGCCGAGCCCAGCCGGGCTCCGGCACTACAACCACTCTAATGTTTCACTTACGTAAAAGGAAAAACAAGCGGGCATCGCCCACCCCCGGGCACCCTCACCCTTAACACCGCTCTTGGGTCCCCCCCTTCCCATCCCGTCCTGATCCGTGCCTGTCCCGCTCCCTGCCCGGCCAGCGGGCAAGCTCCGAGAAATAATAATAAAAATCAGAGCAGCACTACCGAGCAACTTCGCTCTCCTCCTCGCTCAACACCTCCCTCGCAGCATCAACACGGCTCGACCTGCGATTGGAATAAAGGGAATCTCCATCATTATTTTTTTTGCCCGGAATAAAAAGTTGCCGGTTCATACTGTATTTTTAAGAACGAACCTGATTATTATTATTTTTTTTTTAATGGCAGCAATCCAGCACAATGGGCATTTTCAAGCCCTTTGTGAAAATGCTAATTTTCGCTGTGGAGTATTATTCCCCGGTGACCACCTGCTGATTTTTTGACCTGTTAATTGATCCTCAGGTTAGCAGAACCGTTTCTCAACGTGCCGCATTGTTCGCAGAGGTGGGTCCCAAATCGCTTTGCACAAAAAAAAAAAAAAAAAAAAAAAAAAAAAAGGCACTTGCGAAGGAGATAAGGGCTTGATTTTATTATTACGATTATGTATATACCCGATAATGCCCCAGACAAATCCCTGGGGTATTTCGACTTTGTTATGCAGCTTCATCACTTGGTATTTACGGACACACCTGGAGCGGGGAGGACGGGGCCGGGAAGGGAGATTTGCGGGCGATAAGAGCCACGGGTGTCGCAGCCGCGAGGTGGCTCTCCGAGAGCGGCCACCGACACCGGGGGTGGCACCGGGAGGGCCCGCACCGGCCCCGGGGGGCTCCCGGTAGCGTCGCTCCCCTTGCGGCGCCCACCGCGACCCCCAAAAGGAGCCCCCTACTTCCACCCCGCAGCCCATGCAATCGCTGCCCTGGCTCCAGGAGCGCGGGGGGAAGTTTCATCGAGGGTTTTGTTGTTAGAAAGAGAAAAAAATAAATAAAAAAGCCCCCCCACCAAGCGCACAGCAGCTGCCCGCTGCCCAGAGGAGCTGTACAGAGCGACCCTCCCTCCCCTCCCTGCACGGCCCCCCGCCCCAAGCGGGCCGCATCAGGAGTTATTAACCCTTTTGTTTCAGCGCAGCCCCGGAGGTGCCTTTCCAGCAGTGGGCAGAGATTTACATGTGGAAACATCACCTCCATCCCCCAACCTAACCATATGCACAAAGGAAAACAGTCATGCATTAAACATGGGATTTATTGCCTTCTGGCCAGCTTGCCGATTCTTAAGTCACCATTAACCGGACTCAACAATCGCACATTTCGAATCAAAGAAGAGGGGGGAGGAGAGGAAAAAAAAAAAAAAAAAAAAAAGAGCCCGAACCTCCTGCGGTTTGGGAATCAGCAGCTCCTGTAACGTGCGCTGGTATCGATCAACTCCAAGGACGGAAAAACCCCACACGAACCAGAACTTTAAAAAGACAGAACACCCCAAAAGTTCTGGGGGGCACCTACAGAAGTGCTCGGGCTGTTTAGTAAGACCCAGCCTCCTCTTCCCCACCCGCGACGCGCCCCCCACGCTCCCCCCGGGGGTCGCAGCGTCTCCGGGGGCCGAGCAGCCTCCCCCCGCGGGGAAGTGCCCCTGGAACTTGCCCCCCCCCCCCCCGGCCACAAGGGTGTTAACAGAAGAGTGAGAGCCCCTGCCCGAGCCCAGGGTGCCGGGACGATGCTGCGGGGCACGGCCGCCCCGACCCTTCCCCGCTCCCGTGGGGGACGGGGGCAAACAACTGCCCCCCCCTCCTTCCCCTGCACGCCCACCCAGGGCTCCGGGATAATTTTGAGTTCAAATCGAGACTTTTCCTCTTCCCTTCACAAGGCAGAGGGCTGCGAGCTCCCCGAAAAGGAGGCACCGTGATTTGCGGGAGCACAAATCCCCCCCGCCACCCAAATACGAAGCGCTCACGCACACCCCACATTAGCTCACCGGAGTTATTTTAGGAAGTCGGAAATCAAAGATGGCTGGAGGTCAAGCTACAAAAGGTCCAGGGCGATTGTGATCTCCAACAAAAATAGTCCGAACGCTTTTTTTTTTTTTTTACGAAAAAAAAATCTTCATAGAACTACCGAGAAAGTCTTAAATAGAGAAATCGGGGAAACGTACTGGAGTCATTTCCTACCCCTGAGAAGACGGTTCGCAATTCCTTCCTCTTTCCCCCTTTAATTCCCCCCCCCCCAAAAAAAAAAAAAAAAAAATCCTTTCCGCCCCAGGCAGGGTTCGGGGTTCGCCTTCCATGGGGCTGCGCCCCGAGTGCGCACCCCACGCGGGGACCCGCGCGAGTTCCGCGGGACCGGGGTGCCCCCCTGGGAGGTTTGGGGAGGGGGGAACATCGGGGACCCCCTCGGGCAGCGCTGCAGGGCAGCCCCAAGCCGACCCTCCGGAGAAACACCGAGACCCCCAAGCCCCGCGGAACAACTCCAGAGATGTAAGCGCCCCAAAAAGCCAGCGGGGACCGTTGCGGAGCCCGAAGGGGGGGGCGAAACACGAGGGTTGAAAATTCACCCCCCCCCCCCCTCCGTCCAGCAAGAGCCCCTCTGCCTCCTCCGCGCATCAGCGGAGCTGGGGGGCGCCGGGGCTGCGCGCCTTACCACTTGCAGCATCTGGGGGCTGCTCCTCGGAGTTGATGTGCTGGGGCTTCGCCTGCTTCCGTCGCGACATGGTGCACCAGCATCGGGAGCAAAATAGTAGCAATTATTTTTCCTCTTCACAACAAATTCCTAGAGTTGGGAAATTACCCCCATTGGGCGGAATGCGCATGTCAGAGTAATTATGATTATCAATAATGCATTGCGATTTATCATGGGTCCCTGACAGCTGATTGGCCTGAGTCCAAGGGCTCACAGATTATTCAAATAAGGTCCATTGATCAGGGCGCAGCGGGGCACGCTGGGCGATGTAGTCCCGGCACGGCTCGGCTCGGCTCGGCCCGGCCCGGCTGACAAAGGCGTGCGTCCTGCCGGGGGCTGGGGCAGCCCCCCCGGGCTGCGGGGAAGGGGCAGGATCCGGCCCCCCGAGTAAACAAGGGCTGCCGAGGGACAATACCTTTGTTATCTCACCTGCGCTTTTTATATTGTGCTTTGGAGATTTGGGGTTTCTCCCTAAAGCGAGCAGAAAGCCGGGACAATGCTAATCCCAAAGCGGGAGATAAGGTGGGAAAGGAAAGAGCCCCGATTGTCCGAGGGGGCGAAGCTGGACTCCCAACGTGGCAAGTTAGGTGCTTTACAGGCGGCTCCTGCCGGCATTTGTGCAAAATCTGCTTTTAAGTCTCACTTTCTGGGAAGCCGACAAAATTGAGCCGATAGTATTTTGAAAAGCCTATAAAAACGTTAGTCATTGAAAAGATTCACGCAAAAAAAAACCTTGAAGCAAGTGAAAAAATTGCGCTTTGAAAGTGGCCACGGTGCCAAATTGGTTGGGTCACCACACAGTGGGTCATTTCCATTTTGTCTGACTCCACATAAAAATGGCTGATTAAATACTCCCTACGAGAGCCACCTGGGTGGCCCCTGGTGTTTGGTGGCACGCCAGAGGGGCAGTCCCTGTGGCTCCCTTGCCTTGCTGCACCCCACTTCGCTGAGTCTCAGATCTACTTCGCTGCAAAGCCTCAGAGAGTTAAAGAGTGGTCACCTCCACCCTTCTGATCCCCACCGAAGGCAGCTGGACATTGCACAAGCAAAAGTGTGAGGCTCCTTAAGCATTTGGAGATGGGGATTGCAAAATCTGTGGGGGAGACTTGATTTCTTTTGTTTTCCTATTTAATCCTCTCCAGGGATTTTTCAATGAGATATTGGGTTGGCTAAGAGGTGATTTTGTGTTGAATTCAGATTTAGGTTCAAAGTTGGACTCAACATGCACTTGCCAGTGGGTTCACATTTCCCTAGGGTCTGTGCCTCAGTTTCCCTCTTGTAAAATGAGGATGGCATCTCCGCAGCTGCAGAGCTGTTGTGAGGGCAAACATCCAGACATGGATCTATAGATTATTGTGTGTGTGTGTCAGGAGGGTGATTTAGGGTGGAAAACCTGAATCTGGGTAGACACCACGAAGGTTGGGAGGAAACAATAGTACATAACGAGGCCACGCAATTGCCACAGACACAGTTACACAATACTACAGTCTCATTTTACTGGTTAATTCATCAGCATTTTTAACTTTAAAAGACCTGTGTTTTGTACATTTATTATATCCTAAATTTTGCACCTGTGAACACAGTCATTCCAAGTGCCTGTGGTTCAGTTCAGGTTTGACTTTTTTTGGGATGCTTCAGGAGGGGGGAGCTGTAGTTTGTACATGACAACCATGAAAAGATCTTAACGTAGTAGAGCAAGGTAAACAGTGCATCATGATCTCATTAGTTATATATCCTCTTGGGGTTTTGTTTTGTTTTTATGGTGTCTCTTAAGGGGTTCCATTTAGCTAAGGATAATACAAATCTTAGAAAAAAATTCTCGCAGAGCAGAATTGCTTGGACAATTACTGAATGTGGAGGTCGGGACAAATTTTGTTTTTCAGACCACTTTTCTTGCTGTTTCCTCTGCAAGCAAATCACTGTCTCACAAACCCCTACTCTTGATGGGGTACTCTGAATTGACATGTTCCATCAGAAACTTTGCATTTATTAATATAAAATAGAGATTAACAGGTATTTAAAATCACTCTGACCATTTTTATCTGGTGATTACTCCACCCTCATGTTTCCCAAAGAGCTTCTATATATTTGTTTGTTTAACCAGCAGTTTGAAATGCTCTTTGTTTCCAAAGTGTGTCCTGAGGAAATAGACTGTTAAACAAGATTGATAGCAATTGATCCACAGATAGGTATTTACATTGATGAATTTTCTCCTTTTACACTTGATATGCTCAGTATAACCAACAGATTTTCATTTATTACACATAATGCTGCCAGCCCACACCAGCGAATTTATTAAACATGCTGTTTTATGTATCAAGCTGAGACAGACAGCCCTGTACAGTAGATCCATATTTAAAATAAGCGTCTCATGTGGAGAATTTGTACTGAATTTAAAAGAATATATTATATGAAATCAATGGAAGTTTTGGTATTGATTTCAGAGTACTGGGATTTCAGTTGGTATGGCTCTATCACACTGAGAGCAGAAGGCGTGTTGGAAAGCATTAACATGAAAAATAAAAAAAACAATACACATTGCTGTATTTAAGGCTGGGAAGACAGCAAAAGTAGGAGAAAACACAACTGACTGGAAAATATAGGAAGAGGGGAAATGTGACCAAAAAACTTCTCAGAAGGCACCTCCAGCTAGCAGTGATTATAAATAGGCTGTGCTGCATGATTACATCATATGCAAAAGGCATGTTACTTGGCTTTAGCACGATCATATGGATTAGCATGATTACAGCTTCTGGATTTGAAAAATAGCAGGCTTCCTTTTCTGGCTTGACATTTATTTATTTTTTTAAGAAGAGTCCAGAGGAACAGTCTTCTACCACCAACAGAGCTGAGGCATCATTCATGATAGGCATACTTCCAACAGGAGCCCAGCCCCACCCTCGAGGCTGATAAAAGGAAGCTTTTTTAATGCTGTGCATTATGAGCACGTGGAATTCATTGCCACAAGAAACTGCTTCCAGCGGCAGGAACCACGGCTCTGCCCAGCCCTGGAAATTCCTCTCTTTAGGAATGTCACTGCCAAATGATTAGGGCTGTGGCAGATCTGACAAGTATGTTTGTGGTGATACATACATTTATGTATACATGTTGGTATACGTGTGTATATATATCACCATACACACACACTAACTCCCACCAAGGTAAAGAGTATTTTCTTAAATCCTGTGCTGATCCTACTCTGATCAGTTCAATTTATTTCTGGAAAGGATGTACACATTTACAATGTAAACTTTCTTTCTAAATTTAGAATTTAAATACAAATATGTCTTTTTCTAAGCTGTGCTATGGTTTACCCTTTTTTTTTTTTTTTTTTTTTTTTTTTTTTAAAGCTCAGAGAGGGGAGGAAAAAAGCCTTGACATACTCTGAGGCACACCAGTTCACTTTCCTCATGTATTCTTCCCACCACACCTTACTGCAGGCCCTCAGGACTTATCTCCATTACATGGAAGATGACTTAAATGTTACCTGTTTGACATGTTTAGGAAGCATCAATTTTGCTGATATAAAGTTGACCATAGCTCTGTAGCTAATGTAAATCAGGCTGATTAATGTTCATCGTTGGGCCAGTTAATCAGGAGTCCCAGACATTCAAATTCAGAGCTGGTTAATAAGTATGTTAAATTCCATGTTGATGAGTATTTTTGACTCCCAAACTAGACTTTACTTGAAGTGAGGAGACACACTCTTGAGACAGTTTTTATACCACTATAACTATGATTTTTTTTTTCTTCTCCTACTTTATAACAAAGTAAGCATTATGTTTTTCCAGTCAGTCTGTCTATTCATCCATCTTTCAAACGAGTCTTGAGCCTGCTGCCTGTTTGTGTCCAAGCTGACAATAGGATAGCAGTTTCAAAAAACATGAGTTCTTGGAAACTGTTTGACAATCGGCATCTAAACAGGGAGGAAAGATGCACATTATGTCTTCACTGAAAGAGAGAGCTGTGGTTCAACTCCTACCTGCATGGCAGCCGGCAGCCAGGCAGCACATTAGCACTGCTGGCCCACCACCCAGTTTGTAGCTTCAGGTCTGCACACACATGCTGGCACCAGCCACCCAAACATGTCAAGGACTGAGCAGGTGAAACACCAAGGAACAGGAGAATGATGGAGCAGAAACAGGCTTCCTTAGCCTGCTGCACCGGGACAGCTTACTTATTGACCTATCAGGCCAATTAGCATGGCTCCTGTTAATACAGGCACTGTAGACAGCTTAAGTACTTTCTGTGCAGGAATTAATACAACTACCCTCACTAGAGCAATACCTTATATGTATTTGCAGGGCAAAATAATTAAGGGGTACACCTGTTCATGAATAAACTTTAAGCTAAATTTAGGCACTCCTGGATTTACTTCCAGTTTCTCAAACATAGGGCTAAAATCTGTGACACCAAATCTTTGAACATCCTAAAAGGATCTAGGCACTGACATTACTGACATTTAAGAGCTAAAATACAAAGTGTTGAAAGCTGCTAACAGAGCTTCATATTTTCTGTACACTAAATGTAGCATCCAGGTAACAGCATCAGAGAACAGTTATTCACTAATAACAAGTTGTTAAGTGTGAGCCAATGTTCACACTATTTTAATGCTCATGTTAAAGATGGGAACAAACCCTGTTGTTTTAGGTGTTGTCATTCTGCATAGCCGTCTGATTGCCCCCATTCCCAGCGTCTACTCCAGCTCCATTAGCTGGGATTTCCCTGAAGAGATTACATTATTTTGCATTATGTTCTAGGAACAATATTTAGACATGGATGATGGGGCTGAAGAGGGAATGAGGAGTTTGGAGGTGATGAAATCTTCACACCTCCATTAGAGCGTGGGAAGGTAAAGGAGAAAGAAGCACAATGGTGTGTAAGATGTATTCATAGTTACCCTCCCTCCCTACTTGTAAACAGTTTCTCCTACTCAGGCTGACCATGCTGACAATTCTAAAACATTTTATAAACACAACAGAAGTAGCACCTTCAGAATAGTACTCCTAATGCAGCTAATGGACTGCCGATTCCCATGGGTTCTGTGCTGTTACATCTAAAATGCATTTTATAAAAGATGCGTCTGACTGAAGACGCAGGAAGCAGCTTGATTGGAAGTTATGTGTCCCAAGTAAGCTGAGGAATAACATAGGAATTGTAACTTTTTGAAAGAGCCACCAACTGGCTCCCCAGCCTGGAGGAATGAGAGGCATGTGGGATAGGCAGGTAAACAAACAAATCTGTGGATGTTTGTTAAAATGCCCAAGCGTTTCATCTAGGCAAGAGTAAACACTATCAGCTCTATTTCTCACAGCATGAGAAGTGTCCTAGTGTAATATCTTGTATTAGATGGCAGATGCAATCTGGAGAGTGAGGCATACACCTCTGCCCAAGAATACAAACCAAATATTTTAAGGAATGGATTAACTGTGTGTTAAGTGAATAGCAGTCCTCCACTCTGCAATATTTATTCATTTGCAAACACCTAGTTGCTTCTGAATAAACACTAAGATCAGAGGTAAGCGTAACTTGTCATTGTGGTGCTGCCTTCATTGAATTTCATGACCCAATGATACATCCCAGATAGTAACAGGAATCCTGTGAGGTCATTTCCTTCCAGACAAGGTACACAAACTCTATTTTAACACTAAGCTGTAATGGAGCCATCAGAAATGTCTAATTATTGTCCCTTTTACAGGCGAGAATGCAGGCAGCAGTGTAAGGGGGCCCCAGATTAACCGTCAATCCAGGTCATCACGGCTGCCTCAGGGCTGGCGTTTTTCAGTGGTAAATCTGCTTCAGAATTACAAATTGAGCCCAATGGGGTTTGATCATGAGGTATATATATATATTTTTAATAGACATCAAACCATATCAAAATGCGATTGTAAAATAATTTGGCAACAATGCTAAACGCTATTCAGTAAGTAATTAGGATGACTTTCCCTGTATACTTACCATCTTGAATAACCATGAGAGACTTGCATGGGGTATCATTTCATAATTTGTCAATACATTGTGCCATTATGTTAATGGTTGGACTTGATCTTAGAGGTCTTTTCCTAAACGATTCTATGATTCCCAAAAAGTAGCTTCCTGCACTCTATGAAAGGCTCATGAAACACATTGTGTGTCTTGGCAGAGGGCTGACCTTGTTTCAAGAGATCCCTTACCAGGTTGCCAAGAAAGTCTGCTGGGCATTTGTGAGTTTATGCAGGGTAGGCTTGAAACAACAGCTCAGAGAATTATGCATTTCCTGTTCATGTCAATGAAGCACCAAGATCGAAATTGAATTATTTTCAGATGTCAAAATACCACTTAGCAGGGATCTTCTACTTAGTAAAATTAGCTCTTTCTGCTTTTATGACTATGGTTAGTTAATATATGTATTTGATGTTTTAGACCTAATTCCATTTCTTTTGCTACAGCAGGTGTTTCCAGGCCCCCCCCCCCCCAATTATTTTCATCAGTTATATCCTAGTCCTAAATTTGTCTGGTTTCCATGTGTGACTTTGGTTCATGCCATTCCTAATGAAGGGTTGACAACCAATTGTTAGTAGAGATTCAGAGCATTAGCAGGTTTGGGAGGTGCTATCTGGTCTTTGATAGCTCAGCTTTCATTTAAAAAATAATAATAATCAACCAACCACAAAAAAAAAAAAAAAGGCACCCTGGTTTTGGTTGTTATGGTTGGAAAACAAGGGGTGAAAAAAATAAAAAAATAACAGCTAAACATTAACACTTAAAACAATGAATTAAATGAAGTCAACACCAAGCTTACTGAATGGCAGCCTGAAAGAAAATGGGACAAATCTATGAATTGCACTTCTTGTGAAGTGTTAGTTTATATGTAGAATGATGAATTAGATATCTAACAGGATTAGGTTTAGTACTCTACTTCTTACAATATGAATATAACGTAGAAAATGAAGGGGATTTAACAGTGTGATCACTCTTGAACATTTGAATAATTTACTGTTTTCACATTTATGGATCATGTGCTGAGTGTAAACTTTGGAAGAACGTCACCCTTTTGCCTCATTCCAAATTTCTTACACTGATTCTTGGGCAAGTCTTGAAGATGGCAGTAAGTTCTGCCTGCTGCAAGTAACACTCTTTCAAATAACTCTTTGGTTTTGATCTGGATATTATGCAGATGTTGAAATGCACAGCAGTGAACCATGAGCCCACGGAAGATAAGACTCCACATTTTATATTATTCAGTATCCTTGCTTAGATCAGTTTAGGTCAACTAAAAATTGCATTGGAATTTCTTTACACAAGAAAATAAATCACCAAGATTTAAAGTCCACAGTGAATATTCAGCATCTAAGCTGTGTAGCCATGTGTCTACATTACTGTATTGTAGAGTTACAGCTTATGTATTTTAAGTCAGATCAGAAAATTCAGGCCAAAGTATTGTAAACTGCCACTTTCTGTGAAGCGTTTCTTCTGTCAAACACCACTTTAAGCAAAAAAAAAAAAAAAAAAAAAAAAAAAAGAGTATAGCTACTCAGTTTTCTTTTCAAACAAAGGAAATTATTTTTTAGTGTTAGGTCATACATGGTTCATGTATCATCTCCCCAACTGGCTGAAACAGACTTTAGTCATCATCAAGGCAGTTTAAATACAACCCTTAGAAATGAAAGAAGGGACCTGGAATTGGTAGATAAATACACTGAAACTAAGCAACTGAGATTTGGGACAGAACTAATTAAGTTTAATAGCTGTCCCCAAGCACGATTAAACAAAATAGGATATCTTCGCTGGCCAAGTCACTTCAGCTAGTCAATTCTGGTATAAACTATAAACCAGCTATATTTTTTCTGCCTAGGAAGCTCGGTTGTTTCATTGTAACCCCATTTACAGTGGCTGATCAGACTGGTTTAGGAGCTGCTGTTTTCACTGCTGATTAATTAACTAGAGCGATCTATTTTCTGCAGTTATACCAATGTAGCAGGACCAGCTAGCAGAGCTGTCTCCATAGGTAAAGCCCCCCTTTCAGCTCTTTTACAGTGTCTCCTGTATCTACGAGCCCCTTAGTACTGATTTTTCCCTCTCCTGGTGTAAATGGTGCACCATCACCATGTGTCTGTGTATGTCAGGTCGGCTGCTGTCCCTCAGGGTGTACTGCACAGAGGCTTTTCAGGTCAGGCTTTTCAGTGGAGGTGTGTAGAGGATGGTGGATTTGAGACCTGCATGTCTACCCAGTTGTTCCAGGTACGCTGTGGCCTCAGTAAGCGGGTAAGATGCCAAGCAACTGCTAAGCCACTTGCTTCAGAGAGTTGCAAGGTGATGCATTTGTGAAAGTGATGCTGCATTACTGCTCCTCAGCCCACTGCTGGGGAGCCAGGATAAAGCTTTCTGGAGGAAGAAAACTAGGCAAAGCTAAAATATTTGTTGTATCTGGCTCAATCCAAAAATGCTTCTTACAGTCCTTTGTAATTAGCAGCTAGCTCTCAGCCAAGCTTCAAGTTAAACTGATGCATTAAATGAAGATAGGCCCTTCTTCCATACAAACCTCCCACTTTTCAGCTAGTTCCAGCTGTAACTGGGTTATCCCTGATTACAAGTGTTCAACAGCTTGAATTTTATTTTTGTTATGCTAGCTAAGGTGCAGTCTACTCTACAGACTTTAACTAGATTAAAAGACAGATCAGCTATAATTGGAGTCCCTGATTGAATTAGATTGGGATTACAAATATAATTGGATACTACCCTATTTGAGGCACTTCAAAGGAAATATATCTTCAGTGCATGGAAGCTGAAAAATCAACAGACTTATTGAAAACCTTGATCCTGTTTCCTGTGTAGATGTAGCTAGTCCTGTACCATTGCAGAGCCTTCAGCAGAAAGATATTATTTAAAAGCCAATTGTGTTGGTGGAAACTATAAACCAGACTTTTGACATACATTCACAAGTCAAAGGCAACATAACCTTGCAGTTTCGTAATCTTGCCCGTGCTAGTGATCCAGCCAGATTAGGCTAAAACTGTGCCTGAAAGGAGCTTTAAAACCTAGTAACAAGTCCTAAGTATGGACTAATACGCCACAGGTTTTATTGTAGGATATAAGCTAGGAGGCACAGTTTAAGCAACGAATTCCTTTTGCTGACATGGCTTTTGCAGACATTTCCATTTGAAAAGAGCAGTTGGTTGAACAATGGTTTCTGCGCTGGTTCAGTGCTTGACACCTTGCAGCATGTAAAGGACAAAGGCTTGAAGACTTTTTTTTTCATATGATATCTTTTCCTGTTTGGGGCCTTTAGTCTTTGCACTACTGTGAGCCTTGAGCCACCAGAGCTCTGGTTAAGTAGGTCACACCATAAACAGGCTTATCAGAATAACAGCAGGCTCACAATTCAAATAGGAAAAACGTAGAGAATTTATTTTGCAAGAGAAACAAAACAAATCTAGCAGCCTCTTAACTGACAGGGCATTTCACAAAACAAATTAAAATTCGACCCTCAAAGTATCTAGTCCTATTTCTATACAAGTCACCATAAAGATATTAACATTATTCAGAGGGTGGCTATGGTGCTCCATTGTTGTCCAGACTTAAGGTCTCCTGAGCCTTCTACATCTTAGCCTCCTCAATCTCCTTATCTAGGCTCCTCAAAAGCCTTGAAATATTCAAGCTTATATGGAAATAAATTGTTATGCAAGAGGTATTCTTGGATGAAAACACCCAGCTTGGGTTGCTTTCTTGATTATTTTTTGGATGCTTCTTTTATACTTTCTCCTTCAGGTTTCATCAAAAAGTTGCCACTTGTGTAAAGACTGCTGACCCAGTGTCATATGCTACTCACCGTAGGAGTTTCAAAGTGCCTTTCCACACATGAAATATTGTTTAGAAGATAAAAGTGACCTCAACAAATCTATAATCCCTTCAGCCATTCCCTGTAACACTCTCAATCCTGGCTCCCTCCACAAATATGCAAAAGCAACAGAACACCTTTGTAGGATGCTCAGAGAAGCTGGAATTACATTTAATAAATTATAGCACACATGCCTGTGTTTCCCCCATACTTTTGCTGATTAACTGTTAGTGGCACCCGTGTTTAGATGTACTCCAAGACAAATTGGATGCTGATTTATTTTTTGTCACTCCACAATTAGGTATTCTCAGGGAAGATGACAAATGCATTAAAGCAATTCCATATCCAAAAATGAGACCTATAACCATGAAAAAAAGAGCTATGGGACTCTTGGCTCTTTTGTAAAAGATCATGAATAGCTAGGAGAGGTTTTATTTATGTCACATGTATACACAAGATTTATGCTTGCAATTAAGTTTCAGTGTAAATTAGACTAGCCTGTGTGTCTGTTTAATTGCAGGTGCAAATCAACTCGTTAAAACATCTTCTTCTGTCCCACTTGGGTTTGTAAGCAGTTCACATCTGAGCTCCAAAACTCTGCATATATTTTGCAGGTGACAGTTGTGCCTAGAAGAAGCAACATAGACCCCAGCTCGCAAATGTTCAACTAGTAAATGCTTCCTTCTGCATTTTAATTAATATGGCTATTCAATGAAAAGTCCTATTTATTAGGTTTTACTACATAAATTCCCTCAATTTTGCACATCAAGAGAGTAAAACAAATCCAAATATTGATCTATGCTGAAAATACAGATACAGCTGAAAAGGTATCTTTCTTTTACTTGAGATTTTCCAATTTCTAAGCCTGGTGTTATGTGACAACTTTAGCATGAACAATCTTTATCTCTGTGCTAGTTAATTGAGAGAGGTCAGATTACTTCAAGGAGCCAATCACTTCGGGGTGGGGGTTGCTGTAATTTAGGACACAAGGAATTTTGACTCCAAGAACAATTCTTTTCAAACTTTTCTTTTCATCTCCAAAGATTAACTTTTAAATTTGCAGGGAGGAACAAACCAGAAACACAGAAGAGATTGGCAGTCACCTTGAATGTACTAAAGGCTGACCAAAGAGAGGAAAAAAATTGCAATTTCCTTTATTTACTAAGCTTGCTCCATTCCTGATTGCGTATGACTTGGCAACGATATATTGATTTTTCAGGAGTTTCTTTTTACAATTACAAAAGAAAACAAAATTACTGATTGGGAAGGAAAACTTCTTTGTTCTGTTTTGTAAAGGAAACAGGTTTTTGTGTGTTCGGGAGAAACAGAAATGCATTAAGAGAAGAGAAAGAAAAAGGAGATGATGCTACAAGAATCAATACAGAATTAGGTGAAAGAACGTTTTGTATGTTTTTAAGAAAATCATTTTTCATATACTAAATACATTTGCAGACTTGTTTCCTTACAAGCCTTCTCAAGTTGCAATTTTGAGTCTGAAGCAATAGGCCTCCTGATAGGTTTTAAGATGGAGGTAATCCTTTATTATTCTGGGAAAAGCAAAAGATTAGAAAACTTGGGCTTTCAGAGACCTGAAATAATCTTCAAAAATACATGTATATTTATCATCCTTACAGCTGTGTCAAAGAAGGTATAAAGTTGTCACTGCCTAAGGGTTGAAAGACTTGATCAGGCATCATCAACTTGCATGGCTCTCCCTCAAAATGAGGCAATGAAGGGAACTGCATGTTGCGTGGCACATCAGGTCTCAGAAAAGGCACAACCACCTACGATAATCAGCGAGCAGTCTATCACCTGCATTTCCCATTATTTTGGGCAGTCAGTATGCTCAGGACTGTATAAACACAGAAGAGGACAAAGATGCAGTCAGGAGACCCAGTGTTTTCTCTCAAGGTGAAGCTACAGAGTAAACTTGGGAGAAGACTAAAGCCTTCTCCCTTGCGTGGCAGCAAGACTTTAGATGGGTTTTCTTGTTCACAGAGCCAAAACCTCCCACCTGAGGGCTGATACTAAATGTCACCAAGCTAAACAGCAGCATAGCTAGGCGCTCCCACCTCTATTTTGTTCTTTTTATGCTGCATTGGCTGAAAAATGCCAGTAAGGAGTTTGTAACTCAGTTGGATTATTTCCTCAGACCATGACCACCAAAAAAAAAAAAAAAAAACCCTTGCGGATCCAGCAGCTGAGGAGAAGCACGTGGGGCTGAACTAAGCTAGGCATGAGCTGCAGCCTCCTGCCACATCCCTGGGATGGATCTGGTGTAGCAAGGCAGTGAGCATCAATCAGCACAGAAAGGACCCAGCTAGAAAAACTCCCATCAAATTCTCTTTTATCAGGTTCTCACCAGCATGGCTGCAGTCAGGACAGGATCAGGTCTCATATCCAGGAGCACTTTCGAGGAAGCTGTACAGGATTTTAATTTCTTTTTGCTACTAATGTAATTTCACCTCTAGGAAAGGGAAATTAGTCAGCAATTATGCAATTACCAGCCATTCTGAAGCTCAATTAATGCATTCTGTAACCTTCTGAGAAAGAGGAGAGCACAGCATGGATATACATGCTGGGAGTTTCTGTATATTTTTAATTCAATTGATAGGGCTGTGTGTAAAGCTGACTACAGTCAGATCAGTTGGGATGTAAATCTGCAGCTCCCCAATCAGGCTCAGCTGTGTGTTAGCCTTGGTGCACATTATTTCAGGCCCCGCCTGTATGAATGGAGTTGCTTCAGTACAAGGAATTTTGTTGCAATAGCCTGGGGCAGCCATACACAAACAACCAGCCTCTCAGAAAGAAATACTCTCAATGAGTAACCCAGGATACAGTTTCCTGGGCTAGGGTGGATTTACCTCAAGTCATGGAATTGCGTAGCATGGGCACTCCCTGCTCCCCCCCCCCCCCTTTTTTTTTTTTTATTTATTTTAATAGCCTGCCCCATCTTTTTCCAGGGAGGCAGTGGGGGTGTTCCTGGGGTTAAGCAGTTTTTTGAATATTTAGGTATCTACAGAGATTTATCAGGAGCAGTGACATCAAAATAAGGCTTGATGTAAAAACTTACAAGGAACTTGAAAATTAGTGAAACAAAGAAAGAATTAACAGCATCTGAAGCCCACATATATTTCACAGTGTAACACCCAGGTTTGCTTTTCCCAGGGGTGTTGCAGCCCACTCCCCAGTTTCTGCACAGCTCTGGGATAAATTTGCACCACTGAAAGCCACAAGCATGCTTTGTCACTTCCTAGTGCACCTAGCCAAAACACATTACCAATACAAGAGGGGAATACAAAACACAAACACAAATTCACCTGTGTAGTCTTCACAAATCCTAAGGAAGGTGATCTCCAGCTCTTCTTTTGGGACACACATCTGCAGCCAGAGAAAAGCACCCACCCTTTGGCATGGTCCCTTAGCAAAGGACACCAGGCCCTGGGTGTGGGTATAAATTGGCTCTGACATCAGTGGCGTGATGTGTAACAGCTGAGCTCTGGCCCCAGCACCAACATCCATCAGCTGCTCTCCCACCTTGCTCCCTACTTTTAACATTCATTCAAGAAATGCTGATTTTATTTAATCAAGCCCTACATGGAATTCTGTGTTATCTACAAAAAGTGTTATGGAAACTCCATCCATGCATTCACAAGGAAAGAGGGAAAAAGATTGAATTCACCCGAGGACATATTTCTGCACACTTCCGTAATTTTGGGACCTGACTTTTACATGGCACTTCAGCTGATGGCACTTCTGAAAATGAATGACTGCTATTCAGAGCACTCAATGTTGTATCAAGCAGTTTCTTGGTAGGAGCTCTTCGGTTTCAGGTTACTAACTCCCACGATATTTGATGTTTCATTTAGAACTGGAGTTCCTAGAGAAACAAATGGTTGTATGAGAAGCCTTTCTTCTGTGGATCTGTAAAGTAATCTTAAAACACATGATAACAAAGAAAATCTTGAAAATGTGGGGTCTCTGTGGGGTTCACCCTAAGGTCACAACCCCCAGAAAGTAAATAGAACATTTCATATATTTGTATAAATCTCAGAGGGCTTATTGTGGAGATTTTTGGGAAATTGAAGCTAATACCTGCACTTTTTTTTTTTTTTTTTTCCTTGAATACCTGTGAGGCAGAATGCTATGTTTATCTCACCATTATGTGAGATGTATTCATTCAAACCCAGTGCATATTTATTTTTCCAGATACTATCAATGATATGTGAATAAAAAAAGCACAGGAAATCAGATTTTGGCCTGATGGCAATAGGAGCTTCAGTCTCTTTCTGCTTTTAGCCTGATTATCACAGTGGGCAAATAGATGGTGGCGATACAACTTGGAACAGGTATTAAAAATAAGGAAAAGAAAGCTCAGGGGAGCCAGATGGCAGGAAGTGAAGTAATGGGTAAATAAGAAGAAACAAGCGTCCTGACATGAGGAAAGAACAGCACGTCACCATGATCGATGGGCTCAAAGCGACAGATTGGTCGGACATAGAAAGATGTCTCAGCAAGACAGAGTTTAACTAAGTGGGCAGATCCAAGGTCCCTAGCTATAAAGCAGATTTGCCAAATTGCCTTTGATTCATTATATTTATGAGCTTAAAAAGGATGTAAAATATTTGTACTTTTTTTTTTCTTCTTCTTCCCCCAAACAGAATAACCATAAATAATGCAGGAAAAGGCTGAGTTCAGCAGTGTGGGAAGCGGCACCCACCTGAATGGGAGATGATGAATGTGAGATTAGGGGCATGTGGGATTGGGCCTGTGTGGAGTGAGACTTTAAGGACAAATCACAGCATGCAGGGCAGAAAACTTTTATCTAAGTAGCCTGGTATTGCTGTGCTCATAGAGCTCATCATCTCTTGTCTCCTACAGACAGAATCCTTCTGCAGAGCATTTGCACAGTCCCTTCCCTGCTGTGTCTGAACACCAACACTTCATTTTAGACCAGCAGAAATTGCTGTGTGGGACTAAAAGCGGGGAGGTCCCTATCTAGTTCAATAACCACTCTTGATACTGGACAGCAGTAGATGCTCAGAGCAGACAGTGTAAAAGACCTTGCATTAAGTTGATGCAAGATAATCAGCCACCACATTAGGTTTCATCTTGACCTGAGAATCAGAGTATAGATTAGGCTGTGAAGCCTGAGGTTAAACAACCCTTGCAGAAATGCTATTAGCAATTACAGTTAAACAAAGATAGTTCTGTCATCCAGTCTGCGCATGAAACTTTTAAAATCCTTGTCTGTGACCATGAGTCCCACAGTACTATAAATCACTTCACAGAAAAAAAGCATTTCCTATGAATTTGCTGTCTAAAATAATAAAATATCCCTTGAATGTCATGTCCCCTTTTTATGTGTCTCTCTTGAAATTTTAAATTATTTTCCTTCCTGCTGGAGTCAGGCTATTGTTTCATCTTTAAAAGCTTCTTGCCTGATTTTCAGAAGTGCTGAGCACCCACAAATGGAGTCAATGAGTTTTGTAAACGTTCAAAATCTTTTTCAGACCAAGGCATATTCTTTATGTTTAGCCAGTTCAATTATGCCGTTGATTTGAGGATCACACCTAGGAAGCACATGCTTCATGAAAGGATATGGGATCTGCTCTGAAGAAGCCTTTAAATAATTAAAACCAAAAATGGATCCAAAATCCAGTTGCTGGTTCTCCAGCTAACAACTTACCTTCTGCAGCCCTAAGCAGTATTTAATCTTCTGAAGAATAATTACTGCTTGTAAACATGTTAGCGAGAACAAAACAAGATTGGCCGAGAATCCATATGTTACAATTATTGGGTCTTGCTGTGGTAATGTGGGTGGGCTGAAGGCTGAATTTTCAAAGAAAAGATGCATGGGGAGAGAGAGAGCAGGAGCGCAGTTGAACCAGGCGCAGCACTGAGGCTGTTCTGTATCTGAACTTACTCAATGGAAGTAAAATATTTTGCTTATAAAGAATTTTCATAAACATGTCTTAGGATGTGTATTAGAGGTACGTCTTAGGATGTGCATTAGGAGTAAGCTAAACAAGATGGTATAAACACAGGAATGGCCTGTAATAGGAGAATGAATGGCCTGCCTCTGCTTCCTCCAGCAGCCAGCGCCCAGGCTGCTGCACGGCTGCCTCCACCTCCTCCTTGCCAAGGGCACCAACCTGCATGGATCCGGCCCCTTGGCCAGCGTTTAAACCCAGGAGATGCCTAAATACAGGAGCACGTGGCCAATATGAGGATCTCATTTTTAAAAATGTCTTAAACTTGCTATAGCATCTAAGTTATCTTCAGCTAAAATGAAAAAGGGCAGAGTTACCCCAAGAGATGTCACGATGCCAAAAATGTCTAAAAGTTTCTCAGCCATGGAAAGAAGAAGTCAAATGAGCAAGGAGGTTTTTAATGGGTTTACTGTTACATGGGTATCTAAATCATCCTACCAAGATTTTAAAGGTATTTGAGCATTGACAGGTACAGATAAGCAGGTAAGGGGGCTTTCACAATAGTCCAGGCAGGTCAGGTGCCTAATTCCCATCAAAATTCAGAAACACCTCAAAATTTGTTTCCTTTTAATTTTATCTTCCAGTCTCAATGCCCATTAAACCCCGACGCAGGCAAACCTCAGCTAGGAAAATCAGATGGTCAGCATTTAAAATCTGATAGATGCCTAAATATAGACACTAATGCCTAATTTGAGACTTCCACTAAACTTGTTTCAAAACTACTACCACATCTAACCTATATAAAGGCACAAATGCACGCAGAATAATAATAATTGAATTCAAATGCTTTCATCCAGATAAAGTGCAGCAATTGAATTAAAATCTGCAAGGATTTTTGGAGCCAGGGTGGACAGTGTAAGTTATAATCAAGTTTACTGTATAAAGTACTAATTATACATCCATGGTATTCATCAGGCTAAAATGTTTCCTGTATGATGCAAAAAAAGTATGGTAAAGATTAAATTAATCACACATTTTATAGATGAAACTATGTTTCTAATATTTTGTAACTAACAATAACTTTAAAGAGTGACTGTAAATATATAGTGTTTTGGAACTTTAAGAGATTAAAATAAATAACATATGGACCCAAATCATCTGTGAGGCCTGGATTATGGTTTTGCTAACATCACTTGTAGAAGTATGATACTTTACTGACAAGTAAGGCTGGCAAAAAAGCCAGCTCAATATAAGCTCGGTAATATTGGCTAGAAAAGGACTTTTTACTAGTGAAACTGGGAACAGATTTAAGCTAAATTGACAACAAGCCAATACAGCCTGTGCTAGCAAGGCTCAACAGTGCTGAAACAGTATGGTGTCTGGCGTTGCTGCTATTAGCAAAAGTACAAGGAATAAATAGCTGTGCACTCTCAGCTGTCAGCACCATCCATTGAAATGATACAAAATAGATGAGAAAAAACTTGTTTTATCTAACTCCCACTTTCGTCCTTGCACTTCCATCCCTGTGCTTTCAAGCAGGTTGCACGGCTGGGTGCCTCAGCAGCCTGCCTGGCATGGCCGGGTGGGCTCCTGCAGCAAGGTGGGCTCCTGCAGCCAAGGCATGTCCCCCTGCCCCATGGCAAGGCAAGCCATGAACTTCAGCACAGTCCTAGTGAGGAAAGACATGGTGCTCACTTTCTCTGCTTCATCCTCAGCTGTGTGCTAATGTCCTTTCCTCATCATGGGCAGCTTCTGGGCAACATGTGACAAACACATTAGAAGAGGGGGCTAGTAAATGAAACAACAAAAAGGTTGTTTTCTTGACAGAGTAATTAATTTTGACTATTATTTTTTGAAACAGTGACTCTGCTCTGTTCTCTGCCTGTGGAGAAAGCTGACGAAGGGTGACAGCAGCTGTGGAAAGCATTCACACCCCGATAGCATGGCTGTGGCATCCCCAGTGAAAGCACCACCATGTAACGAGCGGAGAATTTCCATGTGATAATAAACAAAGAATATCTATGTGAAGATACTCTATGTGAAGTCACTCTTGTACTACTTTTATTTTTATTTTTATTTTTATTTTTTTCCCAACCCATTCCCCTGTTTATTTTGTGGCCTTAGCCTGATTAAGCTCCCCTTTTTTGTCTTTCTGCTTGGTCTCGTAGGCTGCATCACTAACAACTTGGTGCTATTTAGTTTTATTTGCTCTTAAAATGAACAAGGCATTCTTAGGATGTGTTATGTGATACTACTGTTTTGTTACTTCCCCTGGATAATAAACAGTCTGGAAATTAATGATTTATAAAGGGTTAGTGTTTGTGTGACAGAAACTAGGACAAGTGGCTTGACTCTGATCCTGTTTGTGCCTGTAACTCCAAATATTTTAATGAGTCAATTCTAATTTACATTTATTCAGAATCCTGCCCAATGCACTTCTTTTAACTTAACCAGTCAAACGAGCATTAAAGCAATGGCCACTGATGAAGAAACCTAGTGGAAGTCATCACTATATTTTCTTTGCCATGAAATACACACACAGCTGAACTGTGTTACAGAGGCACAATTCTGCACGGTAAACTCCAATCGGGCCTTGTTTGTTGTACAAATAAGCTTCAGCCCTCCAAGATTTAGGAGGACGCGGTATCAGCCCCTTGCACAATGCTGCTGGGAAGCTCTTCTCCCATGGGCTCAGCTGTCAGCTGCATGTCACGGGCTATGACCAACCTTATCTGCAGTTTCACGTTACGGAGACTTTTGAGGCCGTTGTGGTTTCCAATAATTCAGGACTCCCTCTGCTTTTTTTTTTTTTTTTTTTTTTCCTTTTCTCCTCTTCTCTGTACCACAGTCCTTTTTGTGTTGGTCCATCTGCTTAGGCAACCAGTCTATATGGTCCAGTTCAGGGAACTGATCCAACTTAAAAATAAACAGGAAAAAAATAAAGGTGGAGAGGCCAGCTTGGGGTGGGAACTGGGGAAGGTGTAAAGGGCAAGAACAGTTGAGGTCAGTCCTGTCACTGAGCCCTTTCTGTCATGAAAGCATGAATCATAAAATAATCAATGTATGAAAAGACCTCCAAGATCATCTGGTCCAGCCATCCCCCTACCACCCACTAAACCATGTCCCTAAGCTCACAGATGCCACAGGTATCCCTCTCAGCAGTTATCAAGCTGTGTCAAACACAGCCAGGAATATACTACGTGACACAGGTTTGATCTTGCAATAAAACTTAATCATCTATTACAGTAAAACAGCATTATGCTGAAAAGGTAAGCTTATTAACAACTGCTCGTGTCTTCGAGTGCAATTGCCTGGTCTTAATTCAGCTTTCGTTGAACTGGACAAGCCCTCCCCCAGCTGTATACAGAATATTCCCTTTTTAATGGGAAGATACTCAAGCACACCCTTAATAAATAAAAATGAGTAATTCTAAGTGATGCAGCAACAATTTTGGAGGTCACCACTAAAAATCAAGATTTGCTAAGAATGCCTGTTGCTCCAGCTGAATTGTGGAACAACTCCATGGATTCCTTTTATAAGCTGTGCACCTGCACAAATGTCATTAAAAATCCAAACAGAAATACTAGAAAGCAGTTCTCATGCGAGCTCACCAACACTTTCATGACACACGTATAAGTCCCAGGCCAAGCACGTGGGATATATAACACCCTCACACAATGGGCTTTTGTAAATGAGCTCAGGAGAGGCTCCAACGTAATTTACCATACAATGGCGCAGTGTGAGAGATGTGCAAATCTGTAAACACCCCCCCCAGTGTTTTCTGGGTTTGAAACAGCACAGTAAGATCACATAACCTAAACTGCAGATGTAGGAGCAGAATGGGCATTTCAGCCACCCCCAGCTCCATTACAGAGACTCTGGGTCAATGTCTTTAAAATACTTCCAGCGTCATGGATCAGTGGCTACGTGAAAAGGAATAACATGAGTATTACGTGTGGGGTTTTGCTCGCATGCGCCTGTAAGCACGCTGTAAGGCTTGATGTCTCTCATTTCCCTCACAGACATCCTGAGAATGGCACGCGAATGGGGGTCCCTCTCTCATCACCCTTTTCTGCAGGAAACTCACCATAGGCAGACCTGAACAAACGTAGGAGTTCTGGAAGCAAAATGCCTGGGAATTGAAAGAAGGGAAGGTGTTATGAAAATTGTAAATCGTTACTGTATTTTTCTAGAAGATTAATGTCAGATCCTCAAGAAAAAGGCATGTCTACAGGCTGCTAATTTATTACCAGTAAAGCTTGATTTAATAAACTTGTGGTAAATATTTTCTGCATTTAAGACCCTTTAAGGCTTCAAAGGCTCCCATTTGCTTTAGGTCCCTAGGGATGTTGGTGCCAATGAGACATGTTTCATTAATTACGTTGCACAAATAAGCCAAATATTGCACAAATGTGTGTAGCAGCATCGTGAGGAATGCAGCAAGGACTCTGCCCAACTTCACACAGAGCAGAGCCGCCCAGCTGGGTGCTCTTTTGAAGAGCCACAGCCTGAAGCACACGCCTGGGACCTCTCCACACCCCAACATTTTATTGTTACTGCTTGGGCCAGCACAGCACTGCCAATAGATTTATCTCTGGAATCCCCAAACACGCCTTTCCCTGTGCATGGCACTATTAAATGGGAATAGAAAGAAAAAAGCATGCTGCAGAGACATCACAGATCCCTTGTGTCTCATTCCGTTGGAAATTATGCAAACATTGTGAGGTACCAGAGGATGCTGAAGCCTGAGGTTATGTCCCCATAGCTGTCTTTTCCTGGCACAGACTGGAGCAGGGCTTCTTGCTGCGAGGAGCCCGGAGGGGAGATGTTCTTGGGTCAGGTTCACAGCCACCGCTCTTCGGTGCTGGGAAATGAAAATAACAGTGATGTGAGTGAGTGTGCTGCAAGAAAACTTAATATACCAGGGAAAGGGAAGAACCAGAGATGTTTCACAGCTATTAGTAAAAGGTGACTGAAGCCACATGGCAACTGCACCTTTCAGAACGAGGTCTGTCACAAGAGCTACCAGCAAAGATGATTTTCCCAGAGGGGCACGCTGGGATAGAAATTATTATTTTGATTCTCATCTTACCTTTTTCCTTGCATAACTCACACACAGACCAGCAAACAGACATCTTGTCTGGGCAGGTGAAAGCCCCCTGTTAAACAAGCAGTTGATAAACTTTAAAGCTGAAGATAAACTTTAACCAGTCTCTCTCTAAACCACCTATCCTCACAGCCTGTGTTTTCATGGTAGCTGAGAGGGAAAATTAGCAAAACTCTATGGTAATTGGAAAATGGGAAGATGCTGTTTGACTGGCTGGACACGGGCAATTACAAGAGCACGCTGAAGTACTTACAGCTGAGGGAGGCCTTAAGAGCAGACGTTGACAGTGTGCCATATGTCAGGGCGCGTGCTGCTTTATATTACTTGGTGCAGCTTTGTGAAGGAACTGTACTTGGCTTGTATATGAATTTTAAATGAATTGTTAACACATTTTATGAATCTGGTAAAGGGGTGCTGAGGTGGGAGAGCGCACATGTCTATTCTGCAAGATGGAGTAAATAAATCATGACTTTCACGAGATAAAACTTTATTGAGCAGCAATAAACAACAGAAATACTTCTAGCAGCATTTAAAGCCATGTAAAAGGGAGCACAAAGGGCTGACTGCCTCGAGTACGTGCGCTTGTAACAGCTTGCATAGCACTGATGGGAGAGAAAGTGCTTTGCTGGAGGAGGGGGGCACGGAGCTGTCTCAGGGGGGATCACACACCGGCTGCTGTTCTGCAACTCCCTCGGCCTTTGGTCCCCAATGCCTTTCAATCTGCATTTGTTGTTCACATACAACATTGCTGCTCATCTACAACATTTTGGTGCCTTTCCCTAGACATAATCCTCCTCTTGCTCTGCCTTTCCCAACCATAAATTCCCCTGCTCTTTGCCCCACAGGTGGCTTTGGAGCAGAGGACACCTCTTATATGCCCACTGCACCTCCCTTCTGCCTGGATTCACACCCAGCAGGTGGGGAACACATCCTCCAGAATAACACACCCAAGGCCAGTGAGCTGATGTTTGACCAAAAAGTGAGGTGATCAAATTCCTAACATTTTCTCTTAAAGTTTTTCAGAAGAATACCTATGTCTATGCTTGTCAGTGCATTTGACCGTTCATAGCAGAGGGAGTAAGATCCACGTGTTGGGTCCTCTGCACTAGGGATAGACTCTGGAGAATCTTGGGCAACATGTGCAGGAATGGCATCCCAAATCTTTCTTAATGTGCTGGTGACTGACATATATTTGCACATGAAGCATTAGAAAACCAGAGGAGAAAACTACATGAATCAGTATCAACACGCTCTGGCAGCTACCTTGCTTGTGTGGCATGGACCAGTGTCCTACCATAAAGAATGCTTGGAGGTTTTAAAGAGCTAGGGTTGATTGCCACTCGCTTTGAGTATGGGCAGCAGGAGTCAAAATTTATACCAGAGCATTTTCTGTCATTTCTCAGGAATGCAGCTTGTATCAGGAGATAATGAAGAGCCTGTACAGTACACTTGGTGGGTGGAGCAGGCTCCATACAGGCCTTGTGCTATCGTCAGAAGTAACTTCATTTGACCACCAGGAACATCAACTTTTACTGGGGGGAATTAAGCCAAGTGTGGGTGTATGCAAAAATACCTCCACTTCAGACATATCGTACCAGTCAAGCCTGGCTGGCCTGCCTTCTTAAAGAGCTTAACTCCAAATACATCTACAGTGAGGGTATTCAAGTTAAGATATTACAATGAGAGAGAACAGATCTCCTTAATCAGGGGATTACTGCACAGAAAGATCCCCCCTCCCCCCGATATTGAGTCAAAGTACAAAAGATACTTATCTAAACTTACCCAAACAGCTTTCAGTTCAAAATCTTATGTAAACAGGTCTTTATAAAGCAACAAATATCACGCTTCCCCCAGCACTGTCAGATTTATCAATAAGTTCATTAAATTTGTAGGTTCAACTGTGACCCAATGAAATCAATTGCAACATTTCCACTGGACTCAATAGGACCAGGATTTCAGTCTGCAATTTGTGAAATTAGGAACATCAAGCTGTAGGACTCTGTTTTGATTTTGCTCCAGAAGTACATTTTGATCCAATATTTATTTGCTTTTCATAGATACGTGGATTATAGTTGGTCAAAACTGGGAAATGAAAACGAACAAAGTTCTCTTATACAAAGACAACAATACTTTACAATACTTTATGTTCCCATGAAAATTTAACGTGTAATGCTGCTACTCCCTCATCCCAGCTCAGGCACTCTGTAAAGACCAGAGTAACTTTCTTCATCCCAAAATATTCTGGGTTCCCAGAGAAATTCCATTAAACCTCAGTCTTCCAGAGATAACCACAGAAGAGGAGTCATGAATCACTCCTCTCAGGAAAAAAAGTTTTTCAGAGTAATAAAGCTTTTTCATTAAAAAAAAAAAAAAAAAAAAAAAAAAGTCACTTGCCTGATTGATCCCTTTTGGTTCAAGTGGAACAATACCTCTTACAATGGGACTACCCTACTTTTCCTCTAATGTGCTCACTGCAGCCCAATAAATCTGTTCCTCGGTGTGCCCATAATACCACCAGCTGATCAAGGCTCAGCTGAGTGCTGTATGTTTGGTGACGATGTAACAGGGATCCAAGGTAAGTAATCTCCTATATACATGACAGTAATCCCCCCTCCATACAGACATTTTTAAACCATCTTGATATAGAATTAAAAGAGAGATGCAAAAAGAGGCGAAATTTTTCAGGATATACAATGGAAGAATTTTATTACCATACTGACTGCATTATAAATCAAGTGCTCTGTAAATGCAATAAAACAATTGTTTAGTCTGCATGATTCATACCACAAACCTCAGTATTCTGTGTTTTGATCTTATTGCAGCAATAAACTGTCTAGACAGCAATTAACAAACTGTTTTTTCTTCAGATGTTTGGAGTGCCTTTGCTGCCTGATCGGCACTCAGAAATACAGGGCTTTTTCTTCTATTCCTATTAATTATCAGGTTGATCAAGAAGCACGGTTAGCCATTCTCTGTAATTGTACAACATTTCTCTTTAAGTGAATTGCTATAGGAAAAATACCGATAATATTGTTTTTCATTAGTACTAAGTAGCTAAGATAAAGATTTATTTTGCCATGGTGGTCTAGAATGAGCTTTAAACTATAATTTATACTGAGAAATAGCATGCCATTTTAGGCCCCGATTCAACAAACTACTTACTCATGTGCCCAACTTTAAGCACGTGAGAAATCCTGGCAGAATACATGTGTTTAAATTTTGGTGCATGACTTTGTATGTTCTTGAATTACAGACAAAAAAAATGATCCAACCTATATAGTTACCCCTTATCTTTCACAGGAGAAGTGGAGCAGTCACATTGCTTTTTGGTCTTCCGCTTAATGGTTTACCAGTCAGAGGTGAAATGGGAAGGGTCCTAAGACCTAGGTGGGAGAAAAGATACTCGAGAAAAACCTACAGAAAAGGATTAAAGATAGCTCCTTCAGATATTCCTTTAGCATACATGATACAATGAAGGCTTTGAAAAATTATAATGAAATTACAGAGGGTTTTACAGAAGGTTAAACAGAACTGTATTTCCCACAGTGGCCATGCAGGTGAACACTTCCCTTTCAGGAATGATTTAGGGTGTGAGAGGAAGCTGGAGCAGGACGAGCAGGAGCTGCGGGACGTTTGTTCAGCACAAACACCGATGCTGTAAAGACATGGTGTCTGCGTGTTTACTCTCACAGATAGAGCTCACACTCTGCATCACCTCCCTCACTTTGGGAAGCCAACGCGACTCTATAAAATTTAAGGCAGATGAACACAGGCAGTCCCTGATGTTTGCCTGGTATAAAGCAACCAAACAGCGTGCTGGTGGCTTCCAGGAGCAGCTGAAAGCCCAGCAGCCGCCTGGGCCTTGCTGGACAGCTCCTGCCTGGCGCCCGGGAAGGCGTGCTGTGCCGTGCTGTGCCAGCCCATCGCACGTTCCACTGGCAGCTGCAAGAGAATCCAAACAGAGGGAAAGGTAGTGAGGGTGCTCTGCTTTTGTGAATTTACAGAAAGAATTCCATAGGATTCGGCAGTACTTTGAATGCAAGAAATAAAGGTGAGGTCTCAAAAGCAAAGTGAAGAAATTTGGTTCAAAGCTTATTTTCAGAAGTTACTTGAATAGTACTTCTTTTAAGAAAAAGATGCAGGTATTTTAAAAGTTTTCTTTTACTCCCGATCTTCACTGTAGATGGGGGAAATGAGAAAAAAAAAAAAAAAAAAGGAAAGAGAAGAAAGGAAAAACTAGAGTCTGATCTAGTTATCTAGTTTGATCATCCTTTTCATGGAAAAATAACAAATTTTCACTTGAAAGGGAACTTTTCAATGAAATTCACAGAGTTTCACAGTTTTCATTTGCAGTGTTTCTAGTAGTTCTGGAGTACTGTTTTGTACCTGCAGAAGCAGAATATTTTATCTCAATGTAAGAGAAAATACTGTGGGTCTGCTCCTGGTAAACAGTGTATACAAGATGCCTGCTGAGCTGACCAGCGGGAGCAATGTGAGTCGTATTTTTAAAAGAAACAGGTTGTGTACAAAGACCTGAGAAATAAGATGAAGCTTGGGAAACAATTCTTAGAGCATTGTATGAAGTACAACAAGGCATTGAATTTGTTAATACTCTGCAGTTTAAAAATAGGTAACAAACATGTCATCCATATTATAAGGAGACAGTTCTAGTACAGATGGTAAGGACTCAAAATGCCTCAGCAGGTGCCTCAGCTATGCACCTATGTTGTTTGTCCTTATTTCATTCAACAAAACAAAACAAAACACACCACCAGCACCACCAAAAAACACCACCACAAACTAGATACTGGAAATGGCTGGAAAAGCTGTAAGAAAGTGTTATAGAAAAATGGCTTTTACTGGCTTTAGGAAAAATCAGAACTCGTAGAGGTAAGATTACATCTTTAATTGAACTACATGGATGTAATTTGGTTGCTTTCCATTCTGATCTGATGCCCTAGGAATAGATGTATTTACCGTGGAGATATTTGTAGCTGATTCTATGGTAGACCACAGTTCAAGAGCAGATCACCCTATATTTAGGAAGTTTCCCTGGCTTGCCCTGTCATTTCAAGCAGGCCATTTCTGCAGCCAATTGGCTGGCACAACCACGCCACTAGTAAAATATTTAGATGGTGTATTCTTCCAGTGAAAAAAAGCTAAAGGTGACACATAATGAAGTTTGAGTACATGCACTGAGGGCAAGGCCAGCAAGGAACTGCAGAGCTTCACCATCTTGTTTCATCAAGCAATGTCATGGTAGCAGGAGAAAAGAAGTTTCTGACACTACATATAGGAAGACACACATCTTACAAGTTATCGATTGAATAATTGATAAGTCCTGCAAGCAGTAATTACAGTGGAGAAGTGTGGATGTCAGGATTTGTCTGCTATATCTGGAAGGGCTGAAGCAGATGTGAGACTGAGTGTGACCCTGGGAAGTGTGGGAACTGCTATAGGAGTCAATAAGTGCCCCATAATCCACTGACAAATACTTGCTATGTTTGTTTGGTTTTTAAATTTCAAAGAGTTTTGCTTAAAGAGTTGTACACCATTTATAAAATCCAACTCCTGGTTCAGCTTTTTTTTTTTTTTTTTTTTTTTCCCTTTTCTTATTTTATTTAAAATAAACTTACTCCTTTGGAAGGCTTGAAAAGGAAGCTTGCTCTTTCATTCTATTTTGGTTTCTGTCTATTATGTATGAATACCAGGCAGATTTAACAGGGTTGCCCATGAAGACATACAGACCTGCAGCTTTGATATATTTTCCCTAGAGAAATATCTTTGCCTTGAGAGGGAAGGAAAAAAAATAAAAATAAAGGACTGCATATAAAGAACTGTGCAGACTTTTCAAAGTTATTAGGAAACATGCCCAGCTGGTCAAATCAAATTCTGAGGATGCTAACCTTGGCAGTGTCCCTTTAAATTAATTTTGCAGTCTGGAAGCACACAAACAAAATGTTTTAACAAATTTCTTATCTGAACAAGAAGTAGTGGCAAAGTTGGAGTTTGCTGCCCTGCATGGCTCCTGCCGGGCTGGTGAGGGAAGTCCCTGAGGGTCCCACGCAGGGCCTGCCGGCTGTGCCCTCCGCCACCCACCCACGTCCCCCGGCCTGGGCGAGGAGGACAGAAGCAGAGCAGCTGGGAGGCTGGTGGTGAAAGCTCCTTTGCTTTATGACGTTTGCTGGCAGTAGTGGTGCATGGAACACAAATATGAGGCTCATTTCACCGTGCTCGTGGGGTCCCCTCCGGCAGGGCAGACTGGGAGGGTGCTGCGGCTCTGCTGGCCATGGGTCCCCTCTCACATCCAGCAGCCTGAGAGTCACTGCTGATGCCAGGCTGAGTGACCTTTCCACGGGAAAGGTTCAGGAGCCCAAGACCCGTCAGTTGTGGGGTGGTGACTTGCAGCTCAGGACTACCTGAGAGGGGCTGTCAGCGGGGATATGGACAACAGAGAGGCAACGGCAGGCTGCAGAGGTGCAGCCAGGTGGCCACTCATCCCCTTCCTTCGAGGACACGATTCTGCCCACACCGATGTGCTCCTAAGACGTGAATCTCTGGCTGGCTTCAGAACATTAGCTTGTCTAACTGTACAACCCGACTAGGCACCACATAATATTCATGAGGGCATGTCAGCACTTTCAGAGTATTTTTTTAAAGACAAATATTTTAAAGCTGATTTTCAGGTTTTCATGCAGAAAAGTAATCTCAGCTACACACTTTTTAATTTTTAATTTTTATATTTTAATCTTGTGCATGAAAACACATTTTCTCTCTTCTTTTGTAAATTTCTCTTTAGCTTTAAAAAAGTACAGAGGGTAAAGGCTGTGCTGATGAGTCTTAGGAAGGTGGGCGGAAGACAGGGGAAGAAAAAAAAAGTGATTCGTCTTTTGTGCTGCAGCACAGAAACTGCTGCCTGTAATACTGCAGCCAGGCATGCTTTGTATGGCCAAACAGCAAAATAGTGACATTGTTAAGTCGGATTGCTGAATTTCATTAGTGTTTTCCCCCCTCCCCTCCCCCCTTTTTTACTCAGAGGTAAAATCATGTTTTTACAGAAAGATGAAAAAACAGGCTTGTTTAACTATTTTTCCATATATATACATATATATAGTAGAAGCATAGAACAGCTTCTGCAAGAGGGAGATGCTGATTCCTCTTTGCTTGCTGTAACTCTTTGCCAAACTATATGCAGCTGTTGCATGTTTATTTTTTATTTTTTCCTTTAAATTATTTATTGTTAACTAATACTGTGTCTTTCAAATAAATTGCACAACTGGCTCCAGTTGTGCAACCCAGGAAATCTTTAGGAAAATAGGAAAAAGATGACCAACAAATTTAATAAAAATAAAAGCACCCCGCACTTATTTCTTCATGGAAAAATTACCAGAACCACAGAAGTTGTTTAAAACAGAAATATGACATTCCACAAGACTCACCTGCTTTACTGTTTTACTCCAGATTCTGAATTCAGATCAATTTCTTCCAAATGCTCCAGCTATTTTCCAAAGTGAGCCTGAATTCACTGAAAAGCAAAACTTGAGGTAAGAAACTCCCTTCTAACTCATCACATTGCTTACAATTTTGCAGCCAAATCAAGGGAAAAAAAAAATAGTTTCACCTGGTTCTGAAATCAGGTGATCGTCATCTATTTTGGATAACTATAACTTTGAGGATTAGCTTTTCTTTAGACTTTGGGGATTTAAGTGGTTAAAAGTCCACGTTAATCAGCCCCTGGCAGAAGGCTGTAATGAATACCAATCTCTCCAAATCAAGTTTTACATAGCTCTCAATATAGCCTTCGAGAAAGAAAGGCGAAACAAAAGCTTAAAATTTAAATATTCCAAATACGTTTTGTTACATTTTCTTCAAGCTAATGCTGCCAAACAGTGAATCTAATTAACTGGACACAGGAGGGCCTTTATGAATGGAATGTAACATAACCATACAAAGTAATCTCGTTACATTGCAACAAGAGGTTAAATACCACTTCCTGCTATGTAGTAGCTGTTAAGTATAGTATTGATGAAAAATATGCTAATAACACCTCCTGAAAAGAATGGCTTAGTTCTTGTTAGCTAATCTCTGCAAGCTGTTTGGTAAGCTTCTTTTGTGCTATGGTTATATCACATGCACATCAAGCACAACTATTCTGTTATGTCTATCACCCTGCTCTAAACTGTGTGATTGTATTTATTTATTTATTTTCCGTAGGGAAGATTTACATCTGTATACATATAGATGCACACAAATAGCCAGCGTTTTGACCTGCTCCACAACACCCTTCTCTGCCTTCCTCTGCAGGAGCTCAGTATGCAAGGAGCTGCCAGATGCTCTGGTACCAGCTGTGGCACAGAAGGAAGATAAAGTTGGGAACAATGACCTGGGTTTGGAACATAGTTTTTGCTGAAAATCCCCAAAACTTCACTTAGGGCTATGCTAGGATTTATTTATTTATTTGTTTGTTTGTTTATTTGTTTATTATTTTTCAGATTTATACACAGAAATGAGAATCTGTCCTTTCACCTGCAAGGCAACAGAAATCTGCTTATAAATTATTGCTGTTTGCATCTGGGGGATAATAATTAGTCAAAGCTCACAGTTAAACCCAAAATTTTAACTTGGGAGTAATGTCAGAAATGCTAACTGTTTTAACTCAGAGCAGCTGGATTGGATTTTCACAGTCACTGAACTGATTTGCAGCTGTATTAGTCTATCAGCATCTTTCATTAGGTGTCTCTCATGCAGGCAGGGACATCATGCTAAGCCCCTGTGTTCCTTCTGTGCATGGGCCCGTCTTTATCTGGAGAGTAATGTTCTGTTTTATTTTCTCCCTCTTCATTTCCATAAACAATATGCACAATTCTCTGAGCCATTCAGTCTGCAAATAAAGGCAGAGGGCTAAGTAAATTTGCTTCACACCAATTATTTTTGTGAGGTCACTGAGTTAAGCATTAAAGAATACTGCTGTGGATGAGCACTCGGGAACAGTATGATTTGTGCTATGAACTGGACAAAAGCACTCAGTGCACAGCAGAATACGACATTTATTGGGAAGCTTTGTTCCACGAGCTAACAGAAGAATAATCCTTCTCTTTTAACAACTCCGAATTACTCATTTTACCACATAACCCAGCTGCACTGTATGTCACTTTTGTAAGTCACAGCACAGAAAAGAAAGTGAAAGATGTGTGATTTCAGAAAAAAAAAATAAAAAAAAAAATTGATTGCTTGGTTCAGTCGTAAGCTGTTTTGCTTCTATGCACAGCGTGAGGGTGAGTAGTCGTCAAATTATTGTGTTGTGTTTTTATGCAAATAAAATTACAGAAGGAAAGAACATTTTTAAATAATCAGAAGCCAAGTGAGGAGCCAAGAATCCAGCTGTTGCAAATTTGCATAGCTTTATTGTCACCCTTCTTACAGCTGCTTGCACCAGCAAGAGTCTGGCCCCAGGTCTGACTGTTTACTATGTACGGCTGGCTTGTGAGCAGTAAGTAACTGTGACAAAATGCTCTGCACACTGGTAATTGCTGATGATTACATTTCAGACAAAGGACTCCCGCGTTAACAAAACAGCAAGGCAATATTTCCCCAATGGAAGAAAAATTATACTGCAGTTATATCGCTATTAATGGAAGAAGTGAGTCAAAGTCACACTACTGATTTTAAGACGTGAGGCCAGAATCAGACCCTGACATTTCAAGGGATTTCAAAAATCAAAGAGAAAAATATGATTGTGTCTGAAAAAAAAAAAAAAAGATATCAGGCACAGGCGAGAATCAATTTAAATTTGATCTGGAGTCACTGCAGGACCGCATACTTTATCGGCCCTCCTAGCAGATAGGAGTAAAAAGTAGTACCCATGCTGGCACCTTTAGTAAGACTAAGCTGCTTTATTTTGGGAAACTTTGTTCTCTTACTGCAGAACATAAGTGACTATTATGAGTACCAATAAAATGAAGGCAATCAAATTACACACATCTGATTATTTAGTCATAAATAGCTTGTAAATTATACATCCAAATCCAAATAAAGCACGTGGCATGCCCTTTGAAACCAGATGAAAAGCTGAATGTAACAATGGCCTGAAATCTCACTGCCCGGCTCTCATTGTGCCTTAATTCCTGCCAGGACAGTACCCAAAGCCAGGGCCTGCTCCCTCCATTCTCTCCAGAGATGGCACCGCCTGGAAGGAGCAGAGGGAAGGCAGGGGTCTGGTCCCCCTCGCCTTGCACCCCCAGGCTCCTGCTTTCTGGGGCCATTCCCATCACGCTGCATTGTAACTGTCCCAGAGGGTGCAGAGCCACATGCCAAACAGGCCGTGAGCCACCTCCTTTTGGGCTGAGAGGCTTGGAGCTGGCTACAAGTCCCCTTTATAGCAGTTTTGGGTTCATTCTGCTCAGTTTCTCTTTTTTACTGTTGCCCACTCAGCACTGGGAGGTGGCATGCAGATATCCTCACCTGTCTGATCAGAGTAGGGAATTTCTTCTCAGAGGCAGCTTTTGGAGCCTTTTCTCTTTTTTCCTTTCTTTCTTAGCAATTTATTTATTTACCTATCAGCCAGTCACTGTAGCACCCTGCCAGGTGCTTTAGTTAACCATCTAGATAACTTTTCCCTCTCCTTCAAAATCATGCTTAAACTCTGTGTTCATTGTACACCTGAGTTGTACTGAGATCATATGGCAAGACATGCAGTGGAAATAGCACAGTGGAAGATACTGTTCTTTTTTTATTATTTTTAAATATTGTATTGAAAGAGAATATATTCCAAATAAAAACTGTCTTAAAGAGAGTTTTTAACCTTGCACTAGTTTAATGCCTTCCTTGTTTTAATTAACAATGCAGGTGATTATTGCTCTCTCAAAACAAGAAAAATTGCACTACCTTAAGGCCTCATTGGGTCATCCCTTTGTTCAGACAGTGAGAGTATCACTTAATTAAAGTCAAACAGACAAACCTATCCCTCACCCATTTACAGTATTTAAGTTAGTAAGGGCTGAAGCAGATCAATACACGAGCCTGGTAAAAGATGTCATTTTGCCATTTACAGGAAGAGACAGTACAATGAATGCAATATTTGCTCTTTTCTTGAGATGTCTGGGTGTCAACGATAACATCCAAGGTCTTTGCCTTTGTCACAAATATTTGATTGTCTTTTCAGCACCCTCAGTCAATAACAAACACCTCCGACACTCACTGGCTGCTGTCCATTTTCAAAGAGGAAACAATGCCAAGAACCACACATCCATCTGCTGCAGAAACTTGTGAAACTCTTTGTTTCATTTTTTTCCCACTGAGCTGAATAACCCTCTTGTCCCATATGTCAGTGAATTTTAGTTCCTTTACACTTTCCAGATCTGTGTGGACCAGGCTAATACAACGAGCGCTGACAAATACAACGAGCACTGCCTCCAGATATTAAGCATGAGCAGTGTCTGAATAAAAAATAATATTAAGAATTCTGTAAGTTGATTAGTGCCTGCTTGGAATTTTGTGCTATTTATTCAGTCCTGGGAATAAATGGTGAATTTTACTTGAGTCATCTTCCTAATCTCCAGTGCTGCAGATCTGAATGACCATGCAGCGCACGCATGACATTGCTGCTTTTAGGGAACACAGAGTGTAAACAGGTCTGAAATTAAAATAGCAAATTCCACAGTTATGACTCCAGTAAAAGTTACTCAGGCATTTAAATAATGGGACTTCCTACTCCCCAGATATCTTCCTTTCTGAAGAATTGTCTCAGGAAGGGATAGCATCAGGGATCATAAATTGTCTTTTGGCTTTTCAACACTTTACAGGCTCCCATGCATTGCCAACAATAGGACTGGGGAATGACTCTTAACAGCTCATTAAGGCTGTTTTTGCCAAATGCAAATAATAAAAAGGCCTCTTAAGAGGCTGTCTCATTTTTATTCAGAAAAGCCTACTACAGAATATAAAAAGATGCCATAAAATGGAAATGCAATAGAAGACCCAGAGTAGTTATCTTTGGTGTTCTTTGAAAGATTTCCAGGCTAACTTCAAATCTCATGGGCATTTCTGGATGGATAGCTGAATGATATTGCTATGTGAATAAGATGGTTAATTCAGAAAGGCACTTTAAAAATAAAAATAAAAAGATACTGTGCTGGGAATGCATGGGTTTCTGAAGAGTAAGGGAGAGTGAAATAAATAGGAATGAGAATTTAGTGGACCTGCATCACGTTTGCCACATTTTTTTTTATTATTTTTTATTTTTAATATTATTTCCCAATTCACTTCCCCTACTTTGGTCTTACTGTAGGCCTGACTCGAGTGCTTTTGACCTTCCCCCAGACAAAGGAAACATAACTTGGCTACGCCTGAAATGCAATTTGGTATCCTCAGACAAGAAATTTTCTTCCCATTTATAAGTACTGGGCTAGATTAGTGCAATGGTGAGAGCAGAACTTCAGAGCACTACTGGAGTGTAAAGGCCAAGCCCCCTCCAGCCACACCACCTCAGTGCCCCTGCTGTACTGATGTTGCTGGGGAGGCTCACTCCCAGGTATCCCCCCATGGCCTTCATCATCACTGCATCAGGTATGATCCCCGCAGTCATGTCCGGGGAGGTACTGGTACCAAGCTGGCAGTAGAAAGAGAAACATGTGATGAGACCTGACAATTTCAGCTCTGATGTTTCTTCCTTTTCCTTTCCAGGCAGATGCAGGATTCTGGCTTCATTAGTCTATCCTGATAGCACCCAATTTACACAGGTTTTAAACACCTAAAGCATTCCTCAATTGTGCTGGGAGTGTGGGGGGGCTTGAAAGCTCATTACTTTTTAAAATCAGATCTGCAGGTAGTCTATGGTAGGAATCACAATGATATCTGAAGATTGCACTGGAGACTGCTTTACTGTCTAGCTTGTATGGACAGATGTTTTGGATCCCCCTATAGTTAAATCCCAGTCCACATAGGCAGCAAAGTCACTGAATGAATATGTCTACTGACTTCAAATGGATAAGAAAGTTACCCCAACACAGCTTTAGAATAACTCAATGAAAACTAACAGAATGATGACAATTTATATCAGCTGATGCGCTAGTCCACTTGACTTTCATGAGTGACCAATATTAATGTATTAATGAGATTTAGGTTTACTCCTTTCCCTCCAAAAAATATTTTTCTTATAAAATGGGTTGGAAAAATAAGTTATTTCCCATAAACTGAGCATTTGCTTAAATCTGCATTGTTTGAATACCACTAGGTATTCCTTATTTTATCATCATAATTGTTATTTATTATGTAACAACACTAGAAATTCCTCCAGTGAGAATCGAGCTGTCCATGTGGGAAACAAGTCTGTTATGGGAAGTCCCCCAGAAACATACTGGAGATCACCACGTGGAGCCTGGAGTCTGTGGAATTAAAACTCTTAATAAATTTGTGGTACTCTCTTAAATCAAGGTTATGAATTAACATGATGATCACACTTGGTAACTTCCCCTGAGGAAGGATTGAAAGAGAAACAAAATAAGTAAAATCCCCTAGGTCTGCAAAACTGTGTGATCCATCCCTGGGCATCACTTTGGCCAGTGCTGACCTGTACTACAGTTTCTAGTGTCTGGTTTCTAGCAGTGTACTACAGTTTCCTCAGTGCTTACCTTCATACAGCCTAAGCTAGTAAGATCAAATCTCCTGGTCTGAGTTTCTCAATAAGAACTGGGAGGAAATAAATAAATAAATAAATAAATATCATTGGCTTTGGCCTTTTTCCCTCTGCTGTGAAACTAGGGGGGTCATTTCTGGCTCTGTCTGATGCAGTTGCTGATGTTATGCCACACGCAAGCTTACATTGTGATTTATTACAGTTTTCACTACCTTGGCCTTTCAGAGTGGAAGGAATGGGCAGACTTGACTCTTTTAAAAATGCAAATGAACCATAACCTTGAGGGGCCTTGGACTATTTTCCTAGCTTCCTGATAGCCCATAAAAATGTGCCTCTAATATTTTGTTATGATGGGAGACCCCCAAGAAGCAGCATAATGAAAAATGGTGCTGTATGCCTAAACACAGGAATCAAAGACATCTTCATCGTCTCAGGAAGCCCGCTTCTTGATAAGTTAACTTTTCCTGAGACTGCAGTCTGCTCCCCAGGTCCCCTGCCCTCCCACATTTAAAGATCGCATTGATTTGATAGTGGTTCATTGGCACTATGCCCTATAAGAAAAAAGACAGTAGGGTTAAATTGTGAATAGCCCTTAGTTTTGAAAAACTGCTGAGCTCCACCATATGGACTGCTATATGGCAAGGAATATGCTTTATTGGCATTGCTTGGAGGTTTACAAGCAATCTTCTTGAAGTTTTAATGGTTGCTTGGGTGATTTATCCTGTCTTGAGAGTCAGTGCTGTTAGGAGGCACCCAATTCTTGAGCTCTTGCTTTCCTTTATTATGAAAACCTTTAATCTTTCCTACATGTACCATAAATAACCTCATTATGGCCACACAGAGAAAATGTAACAGTTCCCATGTAAGTTTTGACTTTTTACTTAACACTTTTATGAGCTACTTTAACTTCACAAGGGGGATACTTAATATACAGCAGCAAAAATTGAGGGGTGAAGAAGAAGATCAAGAATGAAAGTGTCACTTACAATTTTAACTCCAGTGTCATTTTTCTCAGACAGGATTACTGGCAGTCTTTGCTTCCCTGAAGTTCTCAAGGACATCTCATGCTGCTTCCTCCAGTGAGTGCTTCACAGCACTTGGCAACCCAATACCTGGTATCCCAACCTACTATTTATACCCCAACACACTACTTAAATCTATTCTACTCCAAGGTGTTTTCATGGAAAGAAATATTGGATATCATTGGAGAGTGGGATGGGTAGCACTGATAGAGTTAAACTGGACAGAAATGTTGAGGTTCACACCATGAATAACAATTACTTCAAGTTATCAGATGCATGTATTTAAGACAAAACTCACAAAAAATGTTGAGAATACAGGAGAAAGGAAAATCATGATAACCACGGTAGCTCTCCCCAGCTATATCACCCTTATTAATAGTATAATCAGTTAAAGAGGTGTCCTCAAACCCAATGAATATCCCAAACCTCTATGACTCTGTATCAAATTTGTCTTGGTCCAGATGTACTCTTCCCCTCTTTGTGTACCTGTAAAATGCAGATGGAAATGTTTACTTCTCTTTGTGAAGCTTTGTGAGATCTATAGAGAGAAAAGGACTGTATTAATGGTCAGGGCTAATACTTCTATTTCTTCTTTAGCTTTAGCAGTTCTGCCTAAAGGGATTTTCTTTAACAAAGCCTAGTTTTGGGTGAAGGAGTTAGCCTTTGCGTCTATGGGGGATGTAGATCACCACACCCATGGGTGGAAAGCATGAGACAAATCTCAGATAAGGAGGGAACAATTAGAGAATTCAGAGAGATGTTTCATTCAAAATGACATTCAAATTAGCATAAAACAGCCAAGCATATAACTTGAGATGGAAGGATCTGTAATTGAAGCAAAGCTCTAAGTGCTTCTCTTGAGCTAATTGCCATCTCAAAGATTGTTTTAAAAGAGAGAGGGAGAGAGAGAAAAGGACTGGAGGGCAAATTACAACTTTGGAGTAGGGATGGACTAAAGTTAGAGGATGTATGTGAGAGTTATGCAGGGAATTCGCAAAGGGCTGGGCAGTGTTTTATGGAACATTTGCCCTTAAGTTTTAAATATGTCCTTGGTTGTGTAAGGGGGATGGGGAGTGCAGAGTAGGAAATACCTTTTTTTTTTTTTTTTTTTGATAAAGAACATTCAATTTACATTCTATTTAAATTCAAAAGGTAGAATAATAATAGACCATCGTTTACTTACTCGCACAGTAATCCTTACACCACAGGTGAGGACTAAAGCCAACTCCCCAGTTCCACATTCAACATTACACATTTACCTGGGAGATTCTCACTATTGTCCAGAGTTCAGCTGTTGTTCTCAGCCAGAAGCAGGAGCCCATACCTGACAGACCAGTGGCAAACTGGCAGAAATAACATTACTGTAAAAACACTTCAGATAATCAGAACTAGACTGATTAGCTCATATGTTCTGGAAACACTTTAGTACAGAATGTAAAGGGTGATACTTTATCACCAATAAAGTGTCCTGTTAAAACCTAATAATAAGTGTATATATATTGCTGAAACTTCCAGAGGTTCAGACTATTAGCTCAATCCATCAGTTTTTTGTCGTACTGTGTTATCTTATTCAGGGATTGCAACTAATTGGAAAATGAAACACTTTTTTGCTATAATTATTTCCAGCACCTAACACAATTTAGATGTGGGATGAGAGTGCCTGTGTGCTGCTACAGCATGGAATAAACACCTGTTATTAAACTGGGATTTTATTTGCAATTTACAATACCAAGAAAAGTGTAAGTAATTGTTTTTCACTTCTGTAAGGCCTATGAATGTAAAAGGGACATGATGTCAGTAGTGGCTTTATTACTTTGTCTTCTTGTTCAGAAATTCTGGTAAATGAACTTCCATTAACAACACAAATGCATTAACACGATAGCAAGTCTGTGTGCATTTAGCAAAGCTGGAAAGAGTTTCCCTTAGAACAAGTATGAATGCACATAGTCCTTTCCAGTGAAGCTCAGAAGTGAAACACAGCTAGAATTTATTCCTCACCTTAATTTTGGCTTCTTTGTGTATTCACAGAGAAGGAACAGTCCTCCAACATGGTGCACAAAAATGAACTTAACTTGTACTTACAGAGAAATAGTTTATGTCAGAAAACAAAAACAAACAAACAAAAAAAACAAACAACAACAAAAAAAGGAAGGATTCCATAGATCTAAGAGTGCCTGCTATATCTATAGAAAAGACTTTGCAGAGAAACAACATTGGTCCTGTAGGGCACACTGAACTCTTATACTCTGGTGGGCTTCAGAAGCAGCCATAGAGCCTGGGGAGGCAGAGATGGCTCTGGGGGTACCATGGTGGCTGTTTTTAGGAGCCAGCCCCCAGGTGCTCTGCATTTGCTGCAGGGGGAGGTGGGGACCTGGCCCTGGTTGTGCCATTAGCAGTACCAGGGGAGCAGCTGGGCCTCCCCCTGCTTCCAGCTGCTTCTGGGTCATGCATGAGAAACACAATCTGATCTCCACTGTGGGACACCACTGAGACATCCAAACATGTCTTCTTCCCCCGTCCATGTGCTGCGCAGATGGGTGCACTGTGTCGATGAGACAGATTCAATTCTCCTGGCTAAAATTCTTACTGAAAATGGCATACATTCTCTGTGAAAATGTAGTCTTCAGAGCTCATTTGCTCAAATAAACACAGATTATACAAATTAGGAACATATAATCAGATATTTTCAGATACTGTCAATGCAGTTATCAAATTTAACAAGCTGATCTGACAGACAAATTGGTGATATCACTCCTACAGTCAATTTTCCCTTTTTGGATCTCATCATCAGGTCCACCCATGGGTACTGGTTGAGGCTGCACAATCCTGAAGAACTGTTTCCTTTAGCTCAGCACAGTATTCCATAAGTCTGTGGCTATTTCCCAATTTTGAAGATGGTGTGGGGAGGGGATTGGGAGCTGATGATAACGGGATGGAGGAGATTAGGCAGCTAAGCCATCCATTTTAGTTCCAGTGATCAAATTTCACAGCCTTTATCTGAAGCACTGACTAGCTAACTTTTCAAGTGAGGGTAAAATGAGGGAGTGCAGCTATAACCAATAACTTAATGCATGTTGATTGCCACCAAAGAATTGTCATCTATCCAAAGGTGCCTGTGTCTCTGTGCTGGTATATGTGCTTGAGCTTGAGAGCTTGATCTTGTAAATGCTTATTCTTGTTATCTGTAGAATTACTTATAGCAGAAGGTTCTGCTCCCAGTTGTGATTGCAATCATGGTACTCACAATAAATATCACAGCACAAAGACAAGGTTTATAAAGCTCAGCGTAGATATCAGGAAGCAGATTCTGCTCTTAGGCAAACAAAATGCTTAAGGTTTGAATAGCAAATTCTAGATTGGACCATTAGGTAGAAATTTCTTATCAAGAGGGGAAAAAAAATAATCAGGAGAATTAAAAGTCAGTGTTGCCCAGACATTTTACAAGGAATTGTAAATGCTTAATACCATGGGTGCCAAATGCTATGAAATACAATTAACTGTTATTAAGCTTTTTATGATAAAAGAGAACTTTCTCTCACAAATAGTTTTTAACTAGCAGTTTTACTTGTTTATCTTCAGAAAGAAAAACCTTTACATGTTTTATTTAAAACTAAAAATGCAGTGTTATACATATTAACATTCTGTGAAAGCTCCCAAGAGTTTTCCAGACCTCCCATAGGTACCCTGAGGGGAAAATCAGAACCACATATGGGGAAGTGTGGGGGTGAGAAGAGAAATAAAAGTTAGTTCCACGTGGATTTTAATGCATCAGATCTCAGGAGGCATGAAAGAAAACACAGAAATTGGGCATTTTACAGGGGGAACACTGTATTGATTTGCGATCTTTATATCAGAAGGAGCTCAATTAATCTGATTTTAGTTGACTGATAATACATCCCTACCTTTCAAAACCAGTAGCAACTACCATAGCAACAAAGTATAAATAAATGTATATAGCAAAATCCACCATAACAAAAGATAATGATGTATATTGTTAAAAATGGAAAATACTGTAGTTTAGGTCCCAAAAGCTTCAGAAATGCTCACAGCAGTATTTCTGTTACAGGAAAGACTTGAGGTCAGTTTTAAATACAGATGGTGATTTAAGAGTTTTGATCTTTGTTGTTATTTTACTCTAATGATTACATGCTCTATAAACAGAACTAGACAAGTCATGTTTCTTGTGAACTGCTGAAGTAATAAATGTGTTATTTAAATTAACCCTGTACGGCTGGCTATATGAAGATGAAATGAAAAGACAGAGAGGAAAGGTGAGAATTTTGTAATAAACATATGAAAACTACAAGTCTCTCTGACTTTGCTGCCATGGGATCAGAAACTCAGGTGTACAGACAGTATTGGAGCTGCTGATTCTTCGACTCCACAGAAGTAGCACTAATGGTTTTTCTCCAAGGGTTTGAATGGTCACTGTCATGATGTTTGCCTAGCTGAGAATCCTCCAGTGTTGCCATTGGTATTTGTAACCTGGAAACCTCTTTTTGTTTGCACATACAGTAATATATGTGTGTGTTCTGGAATCCTTTGGGCTAGTTTGACACCAGAGGATAAATAATAGGGCACCATATTAGAGTTAAGAGTCAGCTGTCAGCCCATAATGAACAAAGACATTCAGAGGGTTATAGATGTATTGTATTGTGCTAAAACTTGATGCAAAACTGCTACAACTAGAGCAAATGTAATAAAAACAGTTTCATTAAAAAGCAGGTAAAATCAAGACCTTTTATACATATTTAAATACAGGAAAAAATAATTTTCAAGTTCCTACTTATGATAATTAACTTCCATTGTTTTGCTATTTCAGAAAAAAAAAAAAAACAACAACCAAAACAAACAAACAAACATAAAAACCAAACACATAATTAAAAAAAAAAAAAAAAAGAGAACAGTTCCTTAGAATTTCTGCAGTTTGTTGTAAAGAAATGATGCAACAGTTTGGGCTCCAGGGCCACCTCAGCCCTGCAGAAAGGCAGCAGAAGATGCCTCCCCAACAACTTCCCCTTCTCCAGGGTCAGCAGCACACGTACAGAGACTCTCACCCAGCAAAGTGTGGGGCAGCACACAGCGTGTGACCATTACGTTGCCGCAGCAAAGGCACCTGCTCACCAGAACATGACTGAGACCTTCCTTACTCTTTTCTCAAAAAGGAATTTCAAGAGCAGGAATGTTTTCTTATCAACAGCAGCCACTTTCAGACAGGCAGCCTCATGACTGCTGGATCAGATAAAGTAGCTATGGAATTTATAGTGTCCCCATTACACAGTATCTGAGTATGATGTGTCACAACATCACACTGACATTGGGAAATATTATAATCTGTGCATTTCCCTGTATAAAGGGTGAAACTGGGGCAAGCAAGGAGAGAACAGGTAGTTCGCTCAAAGTTGCCAAGGAAATTGTCAGTCCTCAGCCAACATCCCACTTGCAGCACAGCTCTTCTATAAACTGGTGCCTGTGAGATTTTCATTAATGATGGTGTCTAGTGAGCTGTGAAGAGTGCATGGAGATGTTATATCTGATGGACAAATTGCTGCCAGAAGTCTACTGAAGGCTCCCACTGTCCCTTACGCACACCATTCATGCTCCATATGGAACCTGTGCTCAACGACTCCTCCCACACAGTGGTGACCAAATCACGGATTTTAACAGCACATTTGGTATCAACACACCCATGCAGACTGAGGTAGACTATGCCTTCCTGCTCAGCTGTCAGTACTCCGCTGTTTGTGTTTTATAGAGCTGGAAGAGTCATGGGCTGGACCTGCCAATCATCACTGCTGAAATCATCGCACTGGCAGGTTTAGTGTAGGATTTCAAAAATGTATTGGGGATAAAGAGACAAAATGCATGAGGTGGGGTAAAAGTGGCCATACTGTGTAACTAATATAAAATGCTGCTCTTAGAAACCTACCAGTGTTGGCTGTCACCATAGTAATCTAACCACTTGTCTTCTGTCCTCCCCTAATTCACCCCACACATCACGACTACCTTCTACGTCCTTGCTTGCTGGCCCAAAGTTATGCCTTTGAATTTTGTATGTCTCCTTTTAAAGAAGTAATCAATAAATCTCTCTTCAGGGACTGATGTAACTCATAGACACAAAGTGACATGCTGACGATGGAGAGGCCTCCTGACCTAACTGAACTTCCTTGCTTTTGCTAGCAAGAATTAGAAGGTTCCCTCTGAGCTGCTTTGTACACCGGTCCTACCTGCAGTGTTGTATCTGTGATTTGTTGCAGATAGGTTTCTACCAGTTCCTTTTTCAGGGTGCACCGAGCACTTTCTCTTTATGGTTACTGCATGACCACAATAACGGCCTACAGTATGCTGACAAGCAGTTGAGCCTGAGAAGAGTGAGGAACTCTTTGAATTAACACCAATGCTTTGTGCTCAGAGAGAGATGTTATCTGTTGCTCCGCAAAAGTCATTTTTGTGCAAGACGAAGAGATAAGACATGAAAAACATTAGACATTTATTTCCATTTCTTGTTTTCATGTATACATTGGTTTAAACAGCATCGTAGTGCAATTTCTGAAGATGCGTTATGAAAGACACTTTTATACATTTCTAGTTTAATCAAAGTCTAAGAAACAGCCATACTCAGGTAGTAAATTAGAAATTAATAGCCTCTTCCAAATAAACTGAAATAATTTTTATTCTAGCAAAAACACTCAGATAAGTAAGTATTTGTGGGCATCCAAAGAAAATGTAACTATTGAATCAATATACCTGTCATTTTTTAGTAGTCAAAACCACACCATACATAGAAGGAAACACATGTAATATGGATTATATGATCATTTAGCTTTTGTAAAGCAGAGATAAATCTGGACCTTGCATCTGTAGTCTCCTGATTTTTGTTCAAGTTCAGGAGCCTACTGTAACCAGCCAGTCAAAAACAGGTTTCATAAGCCTTCCTAAACAATGAAAAAATACATAATCCCAATTAATTCTCTCTGTGAACAAGCAAACAAAAAAAGGCTTTTAATTCAACAGAGTTGCTTCTGACATGAAGTTGCATTCAATGCAAGGGTATCAGAGCCCAACATTTGGTTATTTCAAGGCAAACACAGTGCTGGTGGCTTTCATTGAAGACTACTGAGAAACAACAAAACCAAACCCAAACCTACCTGCTGACAAATGATCCATGAGCACATTTCCCACTTCCTCATGCTGTCTGCACTTCCAATGTACTTAACAACTGCAAGCCATGTACCAGGCCTGAGGTTCATGTACAAACAAGTTACAAGCTTTAATCTAAATGATACATAATATAGTATAAAAAATACGTTTAAATAATTTTATGGCAGTCTGCTCTTGATACCACATGGGGAACAGAAAAAAGCAACACATGTTAAGCTGATGTAACCATGCTAACTTCACAGAAAAACCCTTCAAGTGAGCAGCAGACAAATGAAGTCCAAGGGAAGCTTCACTTCCAGTTCAACAGAAGCACTTTCTGATTGTTTGTCAGCGTGATGTTCTTGGGTTAGCACCAATTCACCAAGGTTCTTAAGCTAAGAAATTACATGCTTCAAATGAAGGACACTGAGCTGAAGTACAAATGCTATATTAGAATATATTGTCCTTTGAGTCAGGAGATGTCTTGGTACTGGATTAACACTAAGAGCAGAGATTCAAAAAAAAATGTGAAGAATTCCATGGAATTCTAGATAGGGCAGAGATTTCACTAAGGTTTTTACCTGTGATAATACCTGAAATTTCCTGTCTTTTTGGAGTACTAGGAATATGATTTTTTTTTTGTTTTTGTAGATTAAAAATAGTATTTATTTAATATGGAAAATATATTGCAGGAGGCATGTGTTGATACACACTTAAAATGCTGTGTTACTGTGACACTTTATGGGCTTTGAATATTGAGATTTTCAGGCCACATTAAATCTGAAGCTGATGCGCTTTGCAACAATTTGTCTAACTTCGCCACAGATATTTTCTTCAGAAACAGTCAGAAGCAAGCAGCTTCCCCCCCCACGATTTTTTTTTTTCCATTTTATTTTCTTTTAAGCCAAGGATTATGTTTATTTGATTAAAAAAAATATATAACCCCCCATAAAACTTATGAATTCTCTCTTTGTTCCAGATGATTGTAACACTTCTGAATTAGGCAAACCATTTGGTGTGTGCGTGCAAGACCATAGAATGAATTTTATTACAGCTACAAAACAGAATTTCAGAAGTCGCTTAGTAACTGAGAGCAGATGAAAGGGGAACCAGCTGAGATCTGTGCACTGCAAATTGTTTCCCCATGATTAAACTATTTCATCCTCCGGGCTAACATCTCTGTACTTGTTTGGCAACAAGTGATAATGTTAGTGATAAAAGTCTCTCCTGGATGATCAGGGAAGGATGATAACAGTTATTATTACCTTTCTTGTGGTTAGTACATACTTCTTTTACTGACATTTTGTCAAATGCAATGAAATACGAGGGATTCAAATAAAATAATAATTAAAAAGAGTAACATTGTCATATTGCAGACTATTGTGATGTGCTGCTAGAGTTTTGCCTTGGGAGGAATGCAGAGAACACTATTAGCACATAAAGAGCACAGTATGTGGCTGTGTTCCACTTCAGCCAAACTCTTTTTGGTTTAATAATCACATTTTTGGTTCAGTTGTGAATAACCAATATGGATTATTGCTATGTATTAATAGTTATGATAAACTTAACTGTACTATTCACAGAAAAAACATATAGGTAGCCACTGAATTTATAACTGACTTATTTTCAGAGTGAGAAATACATAAATAAATAAATAAATATTATTTATATCCATTCCTTTGCTTATCTTTTTTTTTTTTTTTTCCTCATTTTATAATGTTACATTTTGGACAAAATATTTCTAACTTACGGCCACCAGTTTCAAAGGTGAATCAAACACAAGTTATGCACTTATAATTTTTTTTCAGGCCAGTGGGAATGCTGAGCATTCAGTGTCTTTGAAAACCAAGTCACATTTTTAGGTGTTGTAAGCCTGAGTTCTGAATAGTGCTTAAAAATAAACTTTGAGCTGATGTTTACAAGCATTCCTGAATAAAGGCTTAATTATCAATTCAGATGCTAGTTTCCAGACATCTGAATTTACAGTTTTGCCTTAATGTGTGTGTGTGTGTTTGAGAAAACTTCTGGAAACATTTGAAATCAAGTTTAAAGAAACACAGATAAACCAAAAGAAATGTTTCTGAGCCATTTAAAGCTAGATGGAAATTTAAAAAATATATCACAGGAAACTGATACCAACATACAATCATTACTACAGGAATCCGAGCACTTGGACTCTCAAATGCAGCGGCGCTGCTTGACATAAAGACACCCATTATTTCAGCATGCATCTGTAAATGCGTGCTAGTGTGTGCTGAGGCACCTAGGAAGCCGCTTCCTAGGTAGGGAAGATTTATATGCAGCCTATTCAATACCAGAACTTTTGCTACTAAATGGTTTTCAAATACAGTTCATTTTCATGCCATGATCTCTAATGAAAAGTGCCTGCTGAGTGCAGTACAAACCATTTGGTGCCCCAGTGTCAGGGGAGGAAAAGAACAACATTCAGTAAAACTGAAGGTTTTTATTATCACGTCGTAAATGAACAAATGGCATCTGTCAATACAAAGGGACTCATAGGGGGTATAGAAAGGAAGCTTAGTTATTACACTCAGGGTGTGCTGCTGAAGTGACAAACTGGAGTTTTATTAACATGCCAGTTATAGATCTCCTCTTCCTCCCCCACCACCCCGACCATTTTCTTTTACCTCCTTCAATTTGGTACATACCAGAACTGCTGTAAAATGAGCTTTGGTCAGACAGTGCTCGCCATTTAATGCTGGAAGTTGCAATCAATGCTACCAGTAATTAAAAAGTGGGGGCCTCTGTATTCACAATGAAAACCTGGCCCCAAAGTCGCCCCTCCTTTGGAGAACATCACCGTACAGGATCAGGCAGCAAGCCTCTTTAAGCACTAATCCCATCACAGTTTTCATATTTAGGCAATAAACATCTTTCACTGCACTGATAAATGACAAAGGTGTTTATGAGCTTCAGGAAATGTTTATGCCAAATGTATAAAAAACAGAGATGGGATTGTTTGTGCTCACAGGGAATTAGGTTTGCACCGAGCCTGCAGTAGAGGCAGGGGTGAAAAGAAAGGGTGGCTCGGGGGGAGGGAACCTCCAAAATGATTTTTACTGGAAGATATTAAGCTGCTTTTCTCATAAAACAGTTTAGTGGCCCTGAGCAGGTGTGGCTGCAAGCTGGCAACTGCTGATGAGGCAGAGCCCCGAGGAGGAGAGCCGGGGAAGTCCTGGGGACCCCCTGCTCCCTGCCTGGTGGAGGAAATGGGGCTGGAAGTGCCCCCCCAGTGCCCTGCCGGGGAGCTGAGCCTTGCTGCAGGTTCACAGCAGGAGCATTTCTGTCACAGAAAGGGAAAAAGCTGGTGTTCCTCTTTGGGAAAATCAAACAATTAGACCTACAGTATGCTGAAAAGAGCTTAGCAGGCCAAATCTAAATCATGTTAGCAACCATGCAAATACAGGACATTGGGCATTTTTAATGGAAACAAGAAAACACCAGAATTGCTTACGTGCTTTAGTAACTTTTGCAACAGCAAGGATGAGTTTGTATTTTATTACTAGTGAGCATCAGAGCTGCATTTAAAATGAAACATGAAAGGAAGTGCTTTTCGGTTATGACTATAAACAACAATTTCAGTTAAACTTCTTTTGCAAAACGCCCAGAATACAAAGTGATTCTTTCTTGCTAATGCAGAAAAAGAAAGCAGAAGTTTTATACTGTCCCAAACAAGAAAGAATTTAACGCAATGAAACATAAGGATCAAAACTATGCATCCAGGAAATTCAAAAGAAGCATAAGCAGGTCTTGTTCAATTTGCAACTCAGACTGAGCTCGTAAATTCAAGGCTTGCTGGTGCTTGGCAATGCGTGGGAATGCTGGAGTGGTTACCCACAGTCTGTGCTCGCTGGTTCCCTCCCTACACAAAAGAGCATGCTTTAGCTCCATTTTCAAAGGGTGGTAGGGTGGATGTGGTCCCCCAGTTTTTTAGGGAACATACAGTTAGGGAAGGGTATGTCGTCTCCTGCAGCTCCCACTGGGGATGACGCACAAACAGACTGTGTCATACCATTGGTAATGAATTACAATCACAAGTGTTAGAGCAAACTCATTGCAAGTGGAAATTGTGCAGACACTGACACAGGCTGCTTGGGATAACACATACTCGTTATTTTTCACCTTCAACACCTGATTCAACCTTGTTCCAACATTATTAACATGTCATGAAAACAGAAGCCTGTCTCAGATTTGCCCACCCTGGCCACAATATTGAGAAAAACCTGTTCTGTCAAAGCTGTTTGGAGGCCAGGCTGTGATTTGCTCAGCTCTCTAGCAGAGCTTGTACTCTCAGCTGACACCATTCCGCGTGGCTCCATTGGTTGCACTCACTTTTCACACCTGCACAGGACTTGCCCCCGCCACAGGTTTAGTGCCGCTTGTTGTAAAAAGATTTATCCCAACCTTTGTACAAAAGCTGGGCTTCCTTTCACCAATTTACAAATTAGAAAGACTCTTAAAGCAGGAATAATCTCAGGGGTGTTGCCTTTTGTAAGGGATGGCTTTATGTGCCCATTTCCTTCTCATGCGGACTCCTGCTTTTACAGCTTAATGACGACAACTGCTTGGCTATGGCATCTGTGCCACAAGTGGAAGGGAAGGCAAATCTGGGTACCTGGCTGAAGCAGTCGGTCTTCTCTTTCTCTGGAAGAGTAACATCGCTCAGACGTCCATCCATGCACACGGGGGCAAGTGCATGCCAACAAAAATGCTCTGTTGAAAGAGGGAGAACAAACCTGATAAGCCTAAAACACTAGAGCAGTACTTCAGCCCTGAAAAACCACTGAAAATTGTGGTGGGTTCCTATCATATTAAAGTGGGAATCTTGCCTTAGCAGTCAGCTTCCTACAGCAGAGTTACAGTGGGCGACCAAGAAGGTTACCTGTGCGGAGCGGGGCTTGTCTTTTGCAAAGTTTTAACTTAAAAGCAATGTAAAATGCTAATATATTAATTGAAGATTGCCAAGCTGTTTCAGTAATTTTCTTATTTTTTGGTTTTATGTGGTGGGAAATGAAACAGCTCATGTATTTTCTGCAGATGGAGGGCTGGGAACAAACCTCAGTATTTGCTTCAAATTAAGAAAATACATGGCAGTTTTACTTGTTTGTCCCCATGTCCTTGTGTGTTTGCCTCCTGCAAGAGATTTGCTTACTGGGAAAACCTCACAGAAAGAGCAGCTGTTGATATAAAAGGGATTACTTAGAGAAGACAACTTTTAAACTAATAATGCAGAGTATTTACATTGGAGATGTGATTATGGCCTACCTTGGGATGAACACTTCACCTCTGACATCGTGAAACTCTACTGCACACTCATGTACTTCTGAATCTGTCCAGATTTCAAAGCTTGTCTGAACTGGAGCCTTTGTTGTCACCAACACAAGGGTGTCTATTTGCGATGAGACCACAAGCATGCAACTGGGACTTTGAGCGAGACAATCAGGTGGAGATCTGTGTGCTCCTGGTCACACTCTCATTGCAGGGTGACCAGCACAGGCAGGGGAGGAGGCATCGGACAGCCTTGCTCCGTGTCTGTGTACGTGTTTGGGTGTGCAACAGCCTGTGATGAAGTCTGGGTCTCTACAGTTACATACAGATTTAAAGCCATGTTGAACACCGGACTCGGTGTTTCCTCTAAAGAGAGTGTATGCATATCTAACACAGAGATAAGTAAATATCTGTACCTGAAGTTCTGTATGAGGAATTCCTTCAGGTCAGTCACAGGAGTTACAGGTAGGCCTCCCACTGCAGCCTGCTGAGCTCAGGATGAAGTTGGCTAGCCAGGAGCTAGCACAGCTCAAGCCAAACCTGCTCGTGGGGGCATCAGAGGACCTGCAGGACAAGATGCCATGAGCTGCAGCCTCATTAGTAGGCCCCAGACTGGGAGGTGACATCTATCCACAGCATTTCACTCAGCTTTTGCTCTGTGCACAGGCATTTAAAGCAATGAAGGTTTCCTGTATATCATGCAGTTGGATAGTCTACAAATAAAAAGTGAACATGTTACAAACCTTTCTGCAATCTAAAAGTAGAGATGTCCTCTTATATCCAGCTGATTCATTAAATGACCTGTGATCTCTGAGACTTCTGCTTCTGTCTAACTTAGGTCAGACCAGAAAACAAATTCTGGAGTTAGCTGAGGAGAAATGTCTACAGAAAGCTTGTGTTATCACACACCTCTCCTTTCCTGAATAAATCAGAACAAAAGGCTTTACATTTACAAAGACTTCCTTATGATATGAGAACTAGATACTGACAATACTAACGCTGGCTATTCCTGTAGGTACCACAGCATGACCACAATGTTTTTTTTGCCCAGTTGTTTTGACCTTGATTGTATTGTGGTTTGAGATAGATAATAAGTTAATTTTTGTGAACAACATACTAGTCACGTAAAAGTTTCCTATTTTCTCAATTAATGGAGATTTACACATAACATGGCAAAGCTCCTTTTGTGGCTGGTGTGCGTGTGACTTAGTCACATGAGTAGTCTAAGCGTAAAATCCCCCCCTCAATTGTCATGTACAAACAAAGGAAAAATCCATTTAGTTGAGAAGGGGAAAAAAAAAACTTCAGCCCAGGTTGTTTTCTTTTGAATCATGTCAAGAAAGGGGTTGTTATGGAAGAAAGCCCAGGCAACAGTCATCCTTATCTAAGGACCCTAAAATAAATAAGGTGAGATCATCCGAATAAGTTATTAACACATAAACTCTGCTGAGTACAAGCACTGTGACCCATGGTCATCTTTAGTGCAGTATAGTGACTACAAAAGAGATATAAAATGTATGGAACATTTTTCACCTTTTAGCTCATGCAGTGGTAAATTGTCTCGTACTGCTGATACATCGCTATTTGTCATGAGTGATCTAGAAATGAAAGGAACAAACACAAAACAAATCACTGAAACATTTCACACCTCATCATCAAACTCATGCTCAGAAACACTGTGGAGAACTCTTTTGTTGTCTGCTGCTGATAATCATGAGGAGGAAATCAGCCCATATATTTTCTATTAGAGGAACCAAAATCTGCTTTCTGTGGATAAATCTATGGTATAGATAAGCTATAGATTTATGAAGTCAGTATTATTTTTTTTTTTTCAGCAACAAAGCCAATACTGATATATTGGTACTAATATCTGACATCTTTTCTAGCAGTTTTCATCTAACAAACTTTACAAAGTATTGCATGTGAGGAGAAAAAAAAAGTGAAATGAATATAATTATTAATCTACCTACATGAGAAAACTGAAACATTGAGACAGTTTCCATTTTCCAGGACAACAAGCAGTATACTAGAATTTTTTCCTCTGCTATTTGCATCTGATAAATAGTTTATTTTACCATCTATTTAACATGCTTTTCTTTTGTCATTCAGTGACAGCCTGGTTGGCGTCCAGGACAGACACATAGTATTTACACCAAGATCAGATAAGCACCAGGCTCACTTACTGCAATCCAGAAGCCAGACTGGTCGCATTTAGAATAAGAATTTCCCGTAGTGTTACTATTCAAATTCAGAAACAGAGAAATGAAGCTGTCTGAAAAGCCTGTTGGTATTGCATTAAAATTGACAGTACTTGGAAATTTCCCATCGAAGATTCCCATCAGGGATGAAACCAGGCACTCTTTTCTACCCAAAATGATTAATTAGCAGCACTGTTAAAATAGTATCTGAGGTCCGGTTGGTGGTCCGAGAGGAGGTAGCAGTTTGGAGCATCCCCTTGTAGCCTGAATGACATTGCCTATAAGGACACTGGTTAACGATGCACACGTTGTTTTTTTTTTTGTTGAATTTTCAGGTGGATCTTTCCCACAGTCTTTTTTTCTGTATGTCATGAGGATACCTATACTAGGACAATAAAACCAGCACAACTGTATGCACATGTATGTGCATGTAACCAGCAAATATATGCACGCTGACCTAAGCCTCCAGGCAGACCCTGCCTGGGCTGGACAGAAGCTTCTTGTTCTTGGGAGCAATGTAGCTCCTTCATTTCTGGAGGTGAGAAAACAGCCTCCTTTTCACAGCAGAAAAGAAGAGGAAAAACTGATACTTACTGTATTTGAAGAAATGTGTTTTATATAAATTTATAAATGCTTTTACCGTCTTCCCATCCACCTCCCCGACTTCTGGCATAAACTGTTGCATTCCTTTGAGATGTATGAAAGATTATTAGAGTGAGAAGTGAATGTCTCAGCAAATGACTAACTGACCTTCCACCTATGATCATGACCCTCAACCAGACGAGCCTTTTGAAGGAATATTTTGGATTCAGTTAGGAAATGGCAGTGTAATTGAAACAAACTTGGTGGGGCTGTTCTGTACTCTGGAAGGACAACGCTATGGTTAGGAAACCTTTGCCTACTGCTTTGTCTTCAGGAATTAAGCTGATGGTCGATTTTTTCACATACAAGACAAGACACAAGGAACTTTTCAGACTTTAGTGGTAATAAAAATTGAGTAGTTTTCTTTTAAAAAATATTTCATGTTGAGAAAATAGCTTTCATCAAATCTTTAAATCAGCCACAAGTTAAAGTCCTTTTTAAAAATTGGCTTACATTGTGTATCTATCTATATTTCAGAACTGGGAACAACAGGGATCTAAAAGGTTATCTTTTAGTCTCGCAGGAGATATCCAAGCATTCAGATAAACAAGTGATGCCTGTATTATAGACCTTTATATAATAAGAGAAAAAGAGGTAGGAACAGCAACGACAAGAGATGCTACAGCACTAAGGAGAGAAATTGAACTTGTATACTAAATAAATTACGACACTTCAAAATTCTTAAGAGTGTCTGAACCAAAGGGCCCAAATAATTTGTAAATATGAATGAAGTTTTCTATTACCTCTGTGAACCAAAGCTGGTTTTGCTTGACATGTAATCTTTGTTCACTCCTCTCAGTGATACTACAGATGTGGTCAGAAGTTATCTACACAGACATACATTTCAGCCAGATTGAAACTGCTATGCAGGGCTACGTTTTGCTGCCACAATTAGGAAATATCTCTAGGGGAAAAGGCTTGAATGCTGAACAGCATCTAAGTAATTTCTTTGTATTTTAAGTTTAAAACAATGATGTTAACTAAGAAAAACAACAACAACAACAACAACAAAACAGAAGAATCTCAAAGGCTGATTTCATAAATAGTTTGACTTTGGCAAGAAAATCTGAAGTGAAGAAAACTCTCAGTTTAAGACACAATGACCCTTCAGACTATCACTAATTAAGTCAATATACAAACTGGAACTCAGCCCATTCCCCCAGGGCAGAGGCAGCAGCTTGCATCATCGAAGTTTTGAAGAAAGAAATTTGGAAAAATGCAGAGGGGAATAATGTGCACAGACCTCAATGGGATGGACATTCTTGACCTTCCAAGGCTTTTTATTTTTCTTTTAATTTTTAATTCTCTAAGTACTTCATTTCTGATTTGCCTTCAATATTATTGCCTAAAGTGGGCTAATTTAAAAATTCTAGATGTGCTCTCTTTTTGCATGTTTTAAACTATGGGGGAAAAAAACACAACAAAACAACAATCATTTTTCACAAACAGCAAGATACAGCTATAGTGCAAGGTCTAGTTAGACATTTTGGTCATATGACCTTCATCTTTGCAAGAATCTATTGTTACATTCCATTTATTTTTGTCAATATTGACATCTGACCATGGACACAAAATGATCTTTTTTTTTCTTGCCTATACTCTCCTGTCCAACTTTGCATTAAGAAAGCAATTGAAAAGCCTAATGCATGGAAAGTGAATCTTTTGTATTCACTATAATGCCCAATTTTTCCTTTGGAGTTACCAAAGCTGTCCAAACAAGAGCTAGATTTTCCCTTTCAGGAGAGAATAATGGCAACTTTAAATGAAATCAGAAGGTTACTTGACCTGTTAGAAACTCTGAGGTAAAACTGATGTGAAATTATAATGTAAAGCCATGTGAAGATGTTATATAAACTGCAATGCATTATGCAATCTCATATTTTCAACAGAGCTAAAAAATTAAAAAAAAAAACAAAAACTTGGGAACTTGGAATGATTGTGCCAGGTGCTAAACTATCATATTTTCTGTTGTTGCCTGGATGGGAATCTGAATATGATTTTATTTCAATTTACTCACAATGAAAGATTGATTACAAACAATCAATCTGTTAAAAGGTCTTTCAAATAGCTGTGAACAATACGTCTGTTCTGTATGTATCTGAGCTTCATGTATGTATCTGAGCTTCACCCAGCACTTTGCAAGATGATTCCTGAGCGTATTCTGCTCACCTCAACACACATCCCCCCCCAAGCAAATCTTGGACTTCTGAACCCCAACAGCAATTTTACATGCGTCAGGCCCTAAATGTGGCATGTCAATTTGGACATTCAGAGTCCAGCTATTGCACTGACAGAGACTGTCAGAAAACAGTGATTCCACCCAATAATACAGTCCCTCCTTTCAGACATCTTCCCAACCTTTTGGTTGAATGCAGTGAAACAAAGAAAAAAAAGAAAAACAAGCAAACAAACAAACTGATTTTTCACCTGCTTTAGCAAATTTAAACCTCCAATATTGAACACAAAATGGAGGTGAATTCATTACTTTAGCTCCAGTTTAAGTTGAGTGTGCTAAATAAAACACTGTATCAGTGGCCAAATCCTGGGAGTGAATAAGGAGCAGCACTTCCTTAAATCTTCTCCTAGCCCCCTTACGCCTGTGATAGGCAACCACAAAGAAAGGAGGAGGAGTTTTCTTGCCCTGTCTGTGGCTTATTATGAGGTGGGGAAGAAAAAGAAAAAAAAAGTGTGTTTGCAGCCAATTTATCAGTAAAACAATTTGACATCACCTTGTCTGTGTGCTGTGCTCATTCAGCAAGGCAGAGTCAGGGGCACCCATGGCACTACTTGTACTCAGTGGATCCTGGAGAAGGGATCACCCTGTTTAAGATCACTCCAAATCCAGACCAAACTCCAACCTATGCCATGATTACAGAGCTGCACAGTTCCACATCCAATTAAATATGTTTCCTTTTGTTTTAAAGAGCAAACACAATCTGTTTTGTAGATAACAAGTAATACCTGAATATGCTGCTGTACATTCATTGCAATCTCATACATTTCCCAGTATCACACAAACAAGAACACAAGTCTCTTAATCTGCCTTTCACCTAAATGAATAAATATTCTGTATAGTTAAAGTGGGTGTAACACAAATCTTTTGATATAGGCATGAAAGACTTTAAACACTTTCAGAACATTCTGTTAAAACTAATTTATATATACAAAAAAACATATTTCAAAAAAGGTACTTCAACTTTTTTTTTTTTTTCTTTATATATATATATTTAATTGCACAGGCATTAAGAGAATGGCTAATATTGTCACTGCTTAGAAGGGTGTTTGCCCTTTAAGCTGAGTGCCTTTTCTTCTTTCTACATGCATTTTGCCACCATTTCTTTTTGATGAAAGTGTTTTCACTCCCAGTTCTGTGCATTAGGTTGACAATGCACAGGATTGCCAGACAGTTTTGTCGCTTATGCCATAGACTTTACTATTCCTTTGAACCTTGCTTGGCGTAAAAGAAGTTTTTCTTAATAAGTAGTTGTTCATCCTTTGATATGCACATCTGGATGTGCCTCTTATCTGCAACATGGTAATGCTGCTTCCTGAAGATAATGATAAAAGAACAACTGCAAATAACAAAAAAAGAAAAGCCCAAAATGCCTTAAGATTTCTTTTTAAATAATTGATGGGGTGATGGGTGTGGAGAAAAGGGAAAACCTCTGTCCCCTCACTTCTTTGTTTTTTTTATAAGGAAAGCCAAAGCAGCAAAACAAACAAACAAACAAAAATATATGACCAGAACTCACAAAGGAAACAGCTGAAAGATTTACAAATAGGAATCAATGGCATGAAAAATATGATGATAAAAAATGTCTTTGCAAATTCTTATGTAGCTCATGAAAGACCTTGTTTGGCTCTCTGTTTGTTACCTATAATATAACATAATTATGAATAATCATTAATTCAAAAGCTTATTTTCCAGCACAACTGATAACTGATGAATGAAAGAAATCCCAAAACCTTTATGTGGTTTTCCAGAGCTCTTCCAGTGTATGCTGCTATGCTGTTTTGCAGCGTGGAATTTGCAGTATTTTCCTTAACTTTTAGAGAAGAACTGCTTATCATTGCTTAACTGCACCTCTACCAATTCTCCAATCAGTTCCTAATCTCTGGGTTTCTTCATCTATTTTCATCACTGGGAGTTGAGGAAAATGGCTGGCGGGGCAGGATCAATCCCACAGCACACAATACACTGCTGAAATGCATGATCTGAGGCCCCAGTGCTTTCCTGCATAAGGTGTGATTTGCTTTTTTACTGGCCACCTAAAATGAAGTGCTCAAATACCAGAAACTTAAAAGTTTCCAGCTCCCAAAGTTATGCCCAAATGAAAGAAATCTCGGCTTTCCCTCTGACTCACATCTGAAGCCATTCCCTTATCTTTGTGAATACTTCACAGCTGTTTTTCCCCATGACAAACCAGGAAATAGTGAGTCAAACTTTTTGGTCAATGCCGTCATTCAGTCGGTCTGCTGCATATCCCGATCCTGCCACAAATAAAAGGTGAGAAGCAGAAACCCTGCTCTGTGCAACACTATGCTGCAGCCAAAGGACTGTGGACAGGGGTGCCACGCTAAGCACTGAATGCACCCGAGATTGTGGTGCTGGACCCTTCTTAGCCTTACAGATAACATTCATGAATTGATCCCTCATTAGTATGCAGCAGGCATGGGAAAATGATAAACTCCTATTAACACTGTCATGGCAACTGAAAAAATGGCTGCTTTGGAAGAACAAGGTCCACAACAGAAGAAAAGCAAAGGCCTCTTTCCTTTCTTCTGTTTGACATCTGTTGTTTAACATACAAAATTGTATTATAGTGACACACACTAGTGCAGGCATAGTTAAAGGTTGGTCAGTGATTGTGATCATTATCAGCTCCTATTTTCAGGGCTTACATGGCTCATCTCTGAAATCTCGCTCTGGGCTGCAAGCTGTCATACAGGATTTCAGCCCAGAAGCAAAATTTATTGTACAGATTTTGACTGGATTATGCCTGAGCAGAGAAAGTAAGGAAAGTTGCTATTAATTAATTCTCCTTTGTCACAAAACCTCAGAAAATATACTGTACATTTCATTTATACCAAGTTAATTTAAGTACACATCCTAAGAAACTTAGAAGTCCAAGAAGCATTAAAAAAATCACTGTTTTTTAGGGAAACATAGATACCTAAATCAGTTGTACCCGTTATATTTGCTCATTGTTTAAATGCTCTTACTGTGTAATTTATGTATTTGGTATGAATTAAGTTTTTTTTTTTTTTTTTTTTTTTTTCATAATCTACTGATTTTACTTCTAGAATAAACAGTTTATTCCATTTCTTACTGAGCTCACAGTTCATTATGTGAGTTTTTACCACATATACATACAACCTTGTGTTGTACCTGACTTTGTCATTCTGGTGACCTTGGGGTTCAATTTTCTTGTTTTCAAACTGAGGGCAATTTCCTCCTGTTATAAAATATTTCATCTGTCATTCCATGAAGCAAAATAAGTGCTAATCATTGTCACGGACTAGGAATTGATTGGTCAGAGATTCAAAAGGCTAATAATCAGTCTCCCTACCTCGTTAACGGAATCAAAAGGAGGGAAATCCATACATGAAACAGCTCCCAGAGGCGCCTGGGCACCGGGGCACTGTGCTCAGGGGTGGCCTTCACCAAGGAGGGTCCTGCTCCCAGGGCCAGATCCTGCCCTGCTCTGCCCATTCCAGGAGCAAATTTAACTCCTTCAAGTTGGAAGGAAAACAAACAGACAAACAAAAAAAACCTTTCCCCTAAAACCATCTTCCTCCATTTTAGTGAGTTAACTGGGTCCTTGGATAGCCACTATGTATTAATTATATATTCATTTAATTATTAATTTTGTAATAATGTCAAGCTAGCACCACTTGGCCCAATCCCTGATCTGATCTGCAGGCTGGACACCCCACAGCCCCCTGCTCCCAGGGCTGGGAAGCCACTGGTCACCCCCACATAGGTGAGATGTTCCACAGGGCCTCTCCTCACAGATACACTGCGTCCACTTTCCGTGGCTGCCACTGTCACGTAAAACAGTGCTCAGGTCCTGTTTACTAAAAAATACATAATTAAGGACATGACTATCACAATCTGATATTTTGATCTCTGGGCCAGGGGTTACTGCTCCCTATGTTATCTAGAAACCCGGAACGAACAGCTACGTGCTCAGTCACTGTCGCACACTTCTCGGCCAGCTATGGCCATCACATCTGCTCCCAGCTCACACTCATGAGGTGCCTGCGCTGGGATAACAGTCCTCTGCTTTAGCCTGTCAGCTGCACATTTATGGGATTAATTTTTCTGCCAGTGCTTTACACTCACATATTATGGGCTGAGATGCTGCTAAAGATGTGACAGAAAGACACAAAAGCATTGGATCTATCTGCATTGAGGATCTGGTTTAGATTTCATCCATGTCTCATCTTCATTGCCATAGATCTGAGACAGGAAGTTCTCACTGACACAAAGACCCTTCTTCTTATGGACTCCTGTCCATGTTTCAGAAGATTCCTATTCTTTTAAATGCACACTTCTTTTTCCCCTGCTAATCACACACACAAATCTTTCCCTGGTTGCCCTCACCACTCTTAGCTGCACCAAGACCTCAGGATTTTTTTGGAATCAGGATACCTTTTTTAACCAACAGACTGCTGTGGGACACACTGCATCAGACAAGACTATGATGTCTTTAGCAGGCTTCCACTCAAACTGCAAATGATTTACATGCTTAAACAACTGCATCTCTGTTATCTTCTGAAGACAACTCTGGAAAAAAATTGCTAATTATAAAATTGTGTGAGATAAATCACTTTGTATCTGTGAAATCTGGTGAAGTGATTAGCATGCCAAGGAGCAGCATACGCCTGAATACCATCTGCATCTTTCAGAGGTGTATAAGAAATGCATTTTTTTCTGTGCACCTGCATCTATTAATTGCTTTCCCACAAGAACTCCTTCTCCTTAAGACTGGAGCTGCGCTGGGTGCAGATAAATGCGCACAGAGGTGATCTAATTTAATGTCCTCTTATTAACAGCCTTCCTCCATGGCAACATATCAACTGTGACAATAAGGACACCTGAGTATACGTGTAGTCTTTGTAGTCTCCTTATAGGCAAAAGCAAGTCAAGCTTATAAAATTAAGCATAAAAATGATTTTCAAGCAGTTTGTTGTGAGTTACTTGATCAGAGCAATATCTCAAGCAGAAGACATGAGCTTGTACATGGTTGTAGGCAAAACCTAAACACAAAGCTAGAATTTTGGCTTTTTATAGCTGCAGTGGGATCTTCACTATCCTGGCAAAAATCTCGAACAAAGGGGCAGACATGCTGCCTCCCGTGTACATGGTCGAGGGTAGGAGGAGGCAGTGGTCTCCAGACCAAGGGCCAGGGACAGAGGTGTGAACCCAGCGCTGCCATCCTCCTATTACTCTCACCCTGTTGTTAACTACAATGCTGGGCCATTTAAATGCTAATATTATTTAGCATGAAACAATCATTCAGGTTGGAGTCCCGGATTTTCTGAGGCGGGAAGGAAAAAAGAAACTTTGAAAACATTGCTTTGCTGTTCCCCAGGACAGCTCCTCACTCAGATCTGGTTTGGAAAGGACAGGCTGACACATCAACCCCTGTTGATACACGGGGTTTGGTTTTTAGTTCTCTAAAGCTCCAGCTAGATCTTTGTTATATATACACAAGTTTTGTTTTTACCTATTTTTCTATCATTTTTCTGAGAGCAGTCTTGCAGGTTTTCTTTGCGTCAGAACCCATACCACTTCTACAGTCACTTCATTATTTTTCAGGGGAAATTTGGAAATTGAAAACTGTCACAAATGTTTAAAGTGCAAGCCCTAAGCTGAATTTCTTTGTGTTACCCAATTTGTGAAGGAGAGAGGAAGAAGAAAGGTCACAAAACTTGTTTTCGTGTCTGACCGTTTCCTAGATAGTAATTTCTTTACAGCTCTTGCATTGAATGTTAAATATCACACCGCACACACAAACAAAACAACAACAACAAAAATACCAAAACCACCAGCTGTTATTGTTTAGATCCTGGTGGTTGTTTCAGGCAGAAAACAATCAACACTAAAAGAAATCATCACTGACATTAAAAACAGTATCTGCATAGAAATGCTGCACTCAGTTTGTACCACTGGAGCTGAGAAAGATAATGCACGGAAGAGACACCAAATCTCTTACTGTCCAGAGAAAAGAACAAAACCAGAAGCTGTAGAGGTGGCTGGACAGGAAAACCAAGTCAGATGAAGAGCTGAATAAAGCCCACAACTTCCTTCTCGCAACACTGACATCCGGGGTTTAGAAATTCCTCCCCCAAAGACATTAAATTCCCTTCAGCCTCCAAAAAAAGAAATCCTGAATACATAACTAGGCTGCCTTAGTCTTAAGTGGTCACAGAATGAAAGAGATGCTGCTCTGCTGGCTACCCTCCTGGTGGAAACAACTCTCCTGTTTTCTAGGAAGGGGGAAAGAGATTTAGAGAGATCTGCTCTGAGCTGGAGACCTTCATCCTGGCTCCCAGCTGGGTGGGAAAGAACCAGGAGTCCCAGTTGCCCTGGTCCCAGTACAGCTGGCCTGTACAGCTACAGATATTCAATGCCAAGACTCACAGAGTGGTCGTCCAAAAATAATACGGACCTCAGCAGAGAAAGGGAAATAGAATGAAGTGGAAATTTCTCTCCCCTATCCTCCTTATGGTTTTCTGTAGTTTGAATTAAAGCAAGGTTTTGCAACTCCCCTTCTCCATCCTCATTTACTGGTCTGCGAAATGTCTATGCAATTTGGGAGTGAAACTGCCAGCCTGCCCTGGAGGTCTGAAAACTCAGAGAGCTGTCCCAAAGCCCTTTGAAGATGATCTCTCTTTGCTGTCATGCTTCCATAATTTCAGTGAGCTCTGATTGAGCTCTGGTGAAGCCCAGGTATAAACCACTTTCATATTTACATGTGCTCTGAAACTTGATGAGAGAATGCTACTTGGTCTGGATCTAAAACGTGTTATTAAACTTAAATAAAACAACAAAACAACCATTTGTTTTCAAATGAGATTTTCTGGCCCAATTCTGCAGACTCAGGAGGTTGAGAGATTTGGGAAAAACACACTTATCTAGAGTGGACACAAGCCCTGAGCTTGTGAAGACTCATATACCACTAGTTCCCATGCATTTTTGTTTTTGAATTACACATTTCCTTTAAAGAGTTAGCAAAGGAGACGGTACCCCAATGATTTCTTGGAGCCAACAGAAGCAATAGAAGTTGTGCATTTTCAATGACATGCTAATCTTCTGAAATACACTAATATGTATAGAAAAACTAACTCTATTCCTTCAGAAGATAATTTGTGACATCTAGCCTTTGTGAGAGTGGGAACAGAGCTGTGTGCTACTGATAATTTTCTTACAGAGAAATAAACTAAGTGCATTTTGAAGTTAAATTACTATATTGGAAACTTATCCAGTACTGACATTACCTTACAGCATTACAAAAATTAACAGAAGAACTTGCTTTACAGAGTTTGTTCTCTGAGAAGCAGCCACACAAAGAAGTGTTTTTGTGCCCTGAAGTTCTGTTTCTTGCACCCAGTTCAAACCTTACAAACGTTATTCTCATTTCAGTAGGTTTCCATGAATCGCAGTGCCAAATTCCTGCCAAATCTGGGACACAATCCATCTTTTGGAACATATTTTTAAGTTGTACCTGATTACTCCACTGTTTAAGATACAGTTTTACTCCTTTTAGCCTTGCAGGATATATGCAGGACAGCTTTTCTCATCTACACAATAGTTTGTGAAGTTACAGTCAACAGGACCACCTCTCTGTTTTGAAGGCTAGATGGAGAATAAAGCAGAACCTCAAATTTGATGCACAGGAGCAGAGAATAAAATCTATTTGCCCTTTCTCTGTAGCAGGTAAGGCTTGATGGTTTATGTCAATGTCATAAACTGCTGTTTGCCAGAGGCAAACATGGGGGTTTGTTCACAGTTACAGCCAGTTTGTGAGCTGAAGACATGCAAGGCAGTAAGCGGGCCCTGGGCACAGTTTTCATGACAGTGTCATTGTGCTGGTATATTTAAGCCATCAGAGTCTGTCATGGAAAACACCTCATTATCATGCCAGTTCTACAGGTAGCTCCTAAAACATTTCAGACTTGCTTTCCCATTGTAAGTTATTATTCCAGTGTGCATCAGCAGACCTGTTTCACAGCCTGTAACTCATCTGTTAATTACATATTACTCCAGAGGAGGTTGGGGTCAGATAATAACCACATCATGGATTGCAGACTTTTGGAAAAAAAATGTCCAGAAACTGATGGCAACAAAAGATGCTAAACTGACAGCTTAAAGATGGAGCAGGCATTATGTACCTAAAAATGACAGTCCCTCAGGTTAGTCTGACCTGTCCTGTCCCAGAGAGGTCCTCACCTCACTGAGAAGAAAGCTGTTTAATACTCCATAAACTCCCTAATAAAATTGTCAATAACAGCAACAATAAAAATGTTACACTGCAGTTAGTGTGAGACTACCATTGTCTTAGAGTAGACCATTAAATAGTACGAAAATGAGAATGGCTTTCAGGGATTGCTGCATGTCCAGAGCAAATTCAAAGAAGAGACCTAATAATGTCGGCAAGTTCCCATCTACAGTTTATTCCTCTATGAATGTCTTGTTTTGGGAAAGGGGTTATAGTGATTTTTTTCATTTGACACGAGAGAAACAGTGCTCAGAAAGGCACCTGGTCCCTAGAGGAAGGTGGCTTTTCTCGGAAAGATGTCAGAAGATGTCTTAAAGAAACCAAAATATTTGCTAGCCCTCAGCCTAACCCTGTCACCAAGGAGGCTGCAGTGGACCACCTGAGGAAGTCCTCTTCTTATTATTCCCTCACATCTCTTTAGCCAGACCACTGGAGATAGTATTGAAAGGAAAAGAAAATTCTTAATCTAGTAGGTCTTCTCCTTCTCTACTTTTTCTAGTTTCACAAAATTTGACACAACACTTGAAACTGCATTCCAAGCAATCACATCATGATTCAAGGTTCTGGATTTAAATCATAAAAAATGAAGAGAAACAAACCCCAAATAACACTTCATATCCTGCTTTACAGCCATTAGAGTCCATTAAAAATTGCCAGAAACATGCAAGAATTTCATGTAGTTCCTCATTATCCTGTGGAGTTTATCATATATGTTTCCTTTGTATATTTCTTGTCACCTACTAGCTGAAAATCTTTTAAAAAACAAAGCCCACAGAGGCTGTGAGGTCTTCCTTACAGCACAGACAAAATACCAGGTCCAGTCTCACAGAAACCAGAGTTGCCCTGCTGCAAAAATCAGGAGAAACATTTCTGTACATGAGTCATTGTAAAGCACATGAGGAATTTAAGGAGCCTTAGGTCAGCTGAATAATCTGAGAGGATACCACAAATTCATTTAACCCATGACAGAGTAATTCACATCACATCATAAAAACTAAAGAGGACCAAAACCACCCTGTTGAATTCACTGATTTCATCACTGAAGATTTTCCCTCTCTTCATATTAATAGAGACCTTGAAGTCTGTAATGGCTGTGATAAGATATGTGGTTACATTGATGTAAACGTACCTTTTCTTATCAATATACAAACAGCACCCTAATCTATTTATCTCCTTCACATTTTATTTGGGAATGGGGGCAAGGAGGGTTGTCTTTGAAGGCTGCTTTCAAACTTTGGTATCTAATGAAACTAAGTTGACTTCTAAAGCAAATAATAATTATGTGCAAAGAGCATTGTTTTATTCTTTCCATAGTATTTTCCAAGCTCCATCAAACAAGTTTTGAAACAAGCTGGAGCTATACATAGGATTTACCTTCTGCAGTGTGTTTGAGTAGGTCTACCATTACAAACACCCTTGCCAAATTAAGGCACAGCAATGTTCAGATGTTCCTTGGAGACCTTGTACGAGACTAAGTAGCATAATAGTCTTTCATTTTCAATGGGAAAAGTCACTCTGGAAGATGCTAGGAGGGCTAATGCCAGGGAGCCAATGACTTCAAGACAGTTCCAATCAATTCATTTCAAGAAAAGTTCAGGGGTTTTGATTGCAGGAGGCAATGATCTGGGCAATAACAGCTCCTCACTGCCAGCCACCCTTCCCTTCTTGTGTGAATCTCAGTTGTGTCCCATGTATGGCTGTAAATCCTCAGCATGGGGATGGCTTTACAAATATACACTCTCCATTCTCTGTAGGGGATGGTAGCAAAGGACCATGCTGCAAGTATGACATTTCGGTTGCTTCACAGTGGTGACAGCAGTGGGATGGTGCATGTATACATTCACCTGTTGAGTATTGAGTGTTCTCACCAGAAACCAGAATAAAAAAATAAAATATATATATAAAAAAATAAAATAAAAAATGCAATGTAATGACCTGGGGATCCCAAGTTATATTTTTAAAGTCATTTTCACTCTGCTGAAACTCAAAGATCAATCTACTGAAAGCGTTTGGTAGTTCTTTGTCATGTGAGACAATCGCAGCAAACTTTTAGCTGCTCTCTCTCCTTCATTTGGATTTATTATTTTACCCCATTTTTCATTCATACTTTGCAGGTGTGGACAGTAAAGAGTCTGTAAACAGGGAAAAAAATAAAGACTGAGGAGAGCATGTCTTGCAGTTGCTAGAATTAAATACGGATATTATGGAAATGGAATATTTGCAGTAAATTCATTTGCTCCATTTCTAGGAATTGGCTACAAAGAATTTAAGAAAGTGTAATTAAATCCATGGGCATTTTGCAAGGTGAACAAAGGTTAAAAAGCTGAGAGTTTTTCCACAGAAAAGTTGTCTGTTCTTTGTTGCATACACAAATGAAATAACACCTGCATTTTGGCCACTCACAAACACACAGGTTGATAATTCCTATACTTTGAAGATTTCATTGTGAATGAAATGAATATATGCATGAAAATTCATCAGGTGTATAACTCCTCTTCAGCTGAAGAATGACCAGGGTTTGCTTAGCTGCCAGCAAAGGTCAGAGAAAACATTTTCAGCAAGTCCTTCCTGACACCTGCCAACAAGTGCATCTTACACACACCTCCGAGCTTGACAAAATGAATGTTTTCTCACCCTGCCATATTTTCACAGAGGCAAATGCAGTTTTGCAATGTGCAGTGCTGCTGAGAAATTAAGCTGTGCAGGACACGAAGGCCAAAAAAAGTTTCCAAAACATTGTACACAGAGGGAAGATTTAATGGGTGAACAGCCTGGCCACAGGGGGAGGACACCCTGGGCTCCGGCATGCTCTCTGGATCGTTCTCAGCCTCGGCCTCCCAGACACATCCAGGGAATCCTTGTAGCTGCCACAGCCTCCACAATTAAAAGTTTATTTTCTGTGCATTTATAAAAGGCTTGACAGGCTGCAAAGGGTAAATAGAGCCCACTGTTGTGGGACTCTGCCCTAGAGTCTGCATTTGTCTTCTGTGGACCCCAGGAGCAGCGGGATACTGGTGAGAGCAGGGTGCTTCTTTTTCAACACTGGTATCTCCCTCATGATAGCAGCTGTGCTACTATAAAAATATTCACATATTTGCTTTGATTAATCATAAGAGAACATTACGTGTGTAATTAGTTGCCATCCATGGTGTTCAAATGGGACATTTGTTTTATACCGTGCAATCCCTAGGTCACTGGAGCACCAGATCTCTTTGGTATTATAGACCACTGGTCTTGCACAAATACAGATGTGAATGTTACTGCTTTCCACCAAGAAATTATTTTTGAGCATAATGCTTAAGAGTGTTTACAGTTAAAATACTAACAAAACATTTAGAGGTACACATTTCAATACAGTATATGGGAAACACCTGGCCTCAGAAACATTTGGGTAAAAATTGCTGTCAACCTTCTGTTTGTCAAAAGGGTATATTTATCCTCTGACTTTTTGTCATGACCTCTGCATTCTGAAATGAATTAAAGGTTTATGTGCAGGAATGCAGAGAGCAGGAAATCAGGAAATAGCATGGGAAATGGCTTTCCTGTCCCATTTCACTGCTTTACGTACTGTAACGTCATCGAGTGCAGAGATTCTGTCAGTTTATGTTGGCATACTTGATTTGGGGTGTGCATGTCATATCTCTTTGTTCTTCACTGCTGTATTACCAAGATGATCTATTAAAAGACACAGTGTTGATTTAATTTCAGTACAAGACAGCAAGAGACACGTTCAGTTTTCTACAGTGATTCGTTTATGTGGTTAACTGAAAAACTAGACATGTTTGAGCTGGTTAGACACAATTAATGCTCACTTTGAACAATTTGCCCTTGCATACATTTTTAAAAGTAAAAGCAGAAAGATTTAGTCTAGCCAGGAAGCAGATGATTCACCTGGCATTTTCATTTTCACAAACTAATTTTTCTAAAGGAACATTCAGTTTGGAAGTAGAGTTCATAACTAAGAATGCAAGAAAAGAATTTGTATTTTGTGAACATTTTTTCATGAGACTTCAGTGCTTTTAAGCACTAGCACAAAGAACCAGGTGGGCAAAGTGCATGACCCATTTGGTGCTTATTGAAATGCATTGAGATACTGAGATTGGTGGAATTGCTGGCTCTGGATGGGAGCAACTATAAGTTGCCTGAACAATTTTAAAATTGCAGCAATGAACTACACAACATACAGTAAAATATATTTTTTAAAAAATCAAGTTTTCCAGATACCTTACATGAAAACTTGTCACCAGTGTGTATTTGGTAACAGCTTTTGTGGAGTTAGTAAAAGATGAGATCCCCAAATATCTTAAATATCAAATCCCTTTCAGTCAAGTACTTAAATATGAGTCTCAAGATCCAACTTCAAATTACCTGTACTTTAAAGCTTTGGCTTGGTGGCCTTTTGAATTAAGTGACATCTGTAGAAATCACTGGGAATGGAGAAAGTTCTGAAACAGCAGAACTCATTCAGCACTTTATAAGATCAAGTTCTGACTTAAGAAGACAGTCCTGAAACCTTTAATTCTTATTGCCTTTTCCATTGAGGTTAAGAGGAATGGCTATACGTGCAACTGTAAGAGAGCTTTTACACTCAGACTTCTTAGCAATAACCTTAGGAAAAATTGCCAAATACCTCCCTTAATAAAGATGATAACAAAACATATGCTAATCTTGTGTTCAGCTGAGTTTTTCCTCTGTTAACACTACCATGAACAAAATCTCGATCTGCCTAAATCATTCAGCTTTGTCTCCACCCTCCCCAAAATAGTTTTTGCTAGTAATTCTATACAGTCAATATCTGGATGGAAAATCAATTTATACCATTTTTTAATATTTTGGCTTACATGTAATTTTAAACAAATAAACCAAAAATAAACCAAAATAGATAAAACATGCAGGTTTTCATCCAGCTGCCTAAATAGGGTATTTGGAAGTAGCTTGCTGTTTACAGGAAGCTCCAAAATAGGAATGTATATTTTTATGCAGTAATTAGCAATTGTTTAATATACCAACTGGGAAGGCAAAGAACAGCATAAACACATAATTGTTACCAGGCAGGGAGAAGTAGAGCATTAGGAGATAGCATAAATAGTCAAACGTGACCTCAAAAGGTCAAAAGAGAACTAAACAATTTTGTCACAGCACTTGCTTATTTAAGTCAATGCAAGTCCAATTTCCTCTCTGCTGCTTTGCCTGGTATTTTATACTGTCCAGTATTATTCTTATTTGACAGAGACACACACAGAACTAGTTGTCCTAAGTACATTAACAAGTTGTTTGTGATTATTAAACAAGAATAATCCAGAGCATTTTGCAAGTCAGAGAAGACTATTTTAAACCCAATGCCACGTAAAAACCTGAACTAAAAATGTCCATGTTATATTAATTTCTAACAATGATTTACTGAGGTCAATGACAATAAAAATACAAGTCAGCTATAGAGGCATTTTGCAACCCAGTTGATTTTTTTTAACCCCCTTCATGCTGTACAAGATTACCCTGGCACTGAGGAGCAACCAAATTAAAATTAAATTTTAAATTGAATCTCTGAAAAAAAGAATTTTCACTAAATCCATTCATGTTTGACCCCCCCAAAAAAGGATCCTCTTTTTCAATACAAGGCTAGGATTTCACTGTGGGGGAGTAACCCCTATGTATGAAGCACATGGAAGACAGGATTATTTGGTTACACTTTAAATCACCTTCATTTTTAGAGCCTGTTCTTCAGAACAAATAGGGTATTTCATCCTCATATTCTTTCTTTTATTATTATTATTATTTTTAAGTTTCCTTGGAGTGATTATAAAAATCACTTAAATCCTGAAGGGGAACTATGCCTCAGTGACAAAACAAATTTGCCACAAATCATTTTACAAAAGAACAGCAGGACTTTAGACCAAACTCGGGAACTGTTCCTATTCATCATTCATTTGTTTTGGAAACTCCACCCTCCTCCTGCCATGTTCAATATCTAATTGGCATTCTGACACTTCAGATAACTAAACATCTGCTGCATGGATGCTTCTTAGAAGTCTTTTGTTCTGTAAGTTGGAGTTCAAGGGATACAACTCACCGATACACTGGATTCATGCCATTGTTAGAGCAACTACTCTCCTTGAATGGAGAGAAAACAGTCAAATAAAAGCATTTTGCACAAATACTTCCCCCTACCCTTCTGATAAGCTTCCTAAGGAGGTGGTGTATTAAAATTCAGATGTCAGAGTACTGCTGCTTCTCAGCTATTTCCGCAGTTTGGAAAGTCAGGGTCTTTGCAAACCTCCTGTTAACAGTTGTTGACAAAAGGTTAATTTCCGTTGCAGTGACAAGAGGGTTTCATCACTAAGTAGAACTGAATGCAGATTATTTATTTATTTATTTTTAATATAGTAGGTCAATTAATGTAAGTGAATAAGATGGGTATCTGCCATTAAGGGATGCTTTAAGATCTTAGTAATAAATGTTTTGAAAGTATTTTGGAACAGAATAGAAAAAGAATTATAAATTTGTGAAACTGTATTATTATTAGATCAAGAAATAAATCCTATGTAAAATTATTTGAGTGAGATTTGCATCTATCTGCTGCTAGAGCTTCTTTAACCTAAAGGTTTCATTAGATATATGTGCTCAGCCAGTACTACAAATGTATTACCTATACGACAACAGCTTCCAGAGTTTTCAGATCAGCTTCTGTGTGCTGGGTGCTGTTCAGCCCATGTGAATGAGCACAAGCCACCCATCTTGTGTCCTCACGGAAGGACCAGAGAGGCAAAGGCTGGGAAAGGAGGTCATGAGTAGGTACCTCATCTACAAAGTGTTTTAGAAAACAGCCAAGGATAAAACCCACATCACCAGGGTCCTTGTTCTGCTTCACCATCGGACTTTTCACAGCATGGTTACTATTTTATTTTTTTTTAACTAACAGCAGCTGAATCTGGCTCTCATCCAGCAGTGATCTCCCTGTTCATAACCACAACAAGGATGTGCCCTTCCCAAGCACAGACTCTTTCTAAAACCAGCCTTTTAAACAACTGAAGATCCCAAGACTCAGAAGAGATGCAGACAGCAGCCATACATCTCTGTCTCTGGATGTGGAGGGCCGGAGCCCCATCCACTGCAGACAGCCTTGTCAGAAATTGATGGGACTCCTGCCCAGGTGCTACAGCTATGCCTTGCCTGGCCAGATTTCCAAGCCTTGCTTGGTGCATTTTTTTCCTCAGAAAATCTAACACACTGACATCAAGTTGCTGTAAACTGTGTGAGGCAGGTTACAGAGGAGGGCACAATGAATGCCCCGAAAAACCCATTGTGCCCACGCTGCTGCATGAAAAAGACTGCTGAATACACTGCATAGGAAACAACTCACGTCATTGTCCTTCTGCACACACAATCACTCAAATGATGCATGTAAATACGAGATTTTATAGGCACATTCACTTTGCAAATCCTTCCCATCTATTCCAAAAGAGCCACATTGTAAACATTAACAGGCTGATCGTAAGCCTGAATTTAGCAGAAAGGCTTCCAGTAACAGATGAGCAGGACTGAATTAGTCAGATGACTTCTATATTCCAGATATCTCAGTGGTTACCAGCCTGAGATCTTGGCCCTTGAAAGCATTCAAAATGTTTAAAATCTCTTCTGTAACATCTAAATATACCAGCCAACTAGCAGAGGAAGGAGGCAAAATTGTGTTAAGTATCTGTCTAGGCAGAGAAAGGGATGGAAGAAAACAACATCATAGCTACTTATTTAAACGAATGACTCTTCAGGAACTGGCACAAATGGAACATTTCACAAAGAAGTCACATTTAATATTTTCCAGTGGTATTTTTGATGAAGGACTTGCTAGTTATAAAGAGCTAGATGAGGCAGGTGAAAGTGGAGGAGCCATTTGTACCTCTTGATGACAACTATGGCTGAAAGCTATCTTGTTCCTTGTTAAATGTTGATTTATATTTACTGTGGATGAGTCCCGACTGGCAAGGGTGGAGTTAGTGCATGGCTTTAGGAAATCAGGTTTTAATTCCCCACTTTTCTAAGCAAAATCTTCCTTGATCTTGGCCAAGCAACTTCAAAATTGGACCTTTGATAAATATAGTCTAGGGATGTTGAATGCAAAACATGTTTGCATCAAAGCACAAAATTGACAAATCCATTGCATTTCCCTTTATTTTCACAGGGGATAACCTAGTAAATGGCTAAGATAATTAAATCCTCTGTGTAACTTTATTGAAGCCAGCTAGCTGGAAGAGCAACAGCCCCAGGTCTGCTTGGCCAGTCAGGCAGTGACTGCCACCTCCATGGCCAGGACTAGTAGCAGCTCATTGCCAAGAGATTGCAAAATGAACTACATGAGAAATTACATTTGGGAATTTGGTGCAGTCTGGATCTGGACCAGCATCCATCATTTGAGTAAGCTCATAAAACATGTTGTACAAGATGAGCTTTATTTCTGCTTCCTGGAAAACACACTATAAAATAGCAAATCCTTTTAATACCATTTTTGTGTCTACTTTTGAGATTTGAAACCCTATAGCACCATCAGATACATGTCTCTTCATCTGAAAATTCAAAACTCAAAGCAGGACCACTCTCATTTTTCCCATTTGAGCACACAGAACGGGCTCCAAGAGGAGGCAGTGTTTCACTGAAAAACCTTCAGTGACATTTCTGTTTCTCCTCAACCTTTCTGCCTGGAAGTTTTCTGGCTGATAAGTTTTTCTCATAAGGCAAATGAGAGTCTGACATGGTAAGAAGAGGAGCGAGCTGGCCCTCTTTACCTGCCATATCTCCAGTTCTGTGCTGCCAGGCTAGTAGGACCAGGTCTGTGTGGGGATGGCCCGGGTGAAGCACTTCCCAATCAGCTCCCCCCCCCCCCCCCCCCCTTTATTTATTTATTTTTTTTTCCCACTGCTGACTCAAAGGGCCCCTTGAAGCACATTTTCCTTTCCTTCATGTCCTCCCCCCCCCCGCCATGCCTGCACTTATGGCCTCTCACAGGCCTGGTTTCTGGATATGGTTGTTGGGGCCTTCTGTCAGTTTGTCCAACCCACTTTCTCTTTTCTCCCCCTGCCTTTTTTTTTTTTTTTTTTTTCTTGTAAAAAAGAGAGATGAACATCTATGTCAATGAATCCCTGACCTACATAGGCTGACCCTGAGAACTCAGAGATAATACACCAGAGTAAATGAGGTCAAAAATAGTGAAAAAGGCCCCCATGCGGCTAACGTCCTGGCAAGGCTTCACTGGGCCACGACTTCCTGAGAGCTGCTTGGCTCACGGATAAGTTTCAACCTCTCTGTGTCCTTTTAAAGGCCTCTCAGATTCTTTACATAAATTTTTGGCATGTTTTATTGCCAAAAAGGGTAACTTGAGTGAGAGGGCAACAAGGGAAGATTTCCTCATACTGTCGTTAGTTCATCCCTCCGCAATGCCGGCACGCTTCAGCGGATGTGCCAAACTTGCTTCTGCTGAGGACAATGCAACGCCGTGGCCCTGGTGGCTCTGGCGCGCCTTGCCCGCTCTGCTGGGAGGACATTCCTGCTGTCCTGCACAAAACACCCAAATGTGCCCCTCAGAGCCACCTGAACAACCTGGAGGCGTGAATGTCCAGCAAGGGAGTACTCGCTCCTTCTCATTTAGTGAGACGTGGTTTAAAAAGAATAAAATACATGCATATAGATAAGCATAAGATGTTGGCCCATGCATTTAAGCTGCTCATACCTCCCAACAAGGGTCATATACAAAGCACCCTGAAGCATTTCATTCAAATTGGACAGCCTGCAGCTTTCTCACATACAAAAAGGAAAAAAATATCAGTTCACAAAAGAGGTCTGAGAAGCCTTACCTGTTGCTGAGAAAGCAACAGTGCCAGGATCATATATATTCATCCATAGCATGAAACAGGCTTCTTCACTGATGGCAACATAACATCCAGGTGTTAGGCCTCAACCCCACTTCAACTATTGTTTATTGCCATTGCATGGATTAATCCCTGCTGTCAGTCCGGCCTGCAAGATGCTCTCAGAAAGAAAGGTCTGCATAGCATCACGAATGTCAGATCCTGCTTTGATACACTTTATCTTCCCTTATCCCTTCAAACTCACCATGACTACTCTGCCTGACATGCTAAAAATGCTTTAGAATTGGTGCATATAGGCTAAACTCTGGTTTGAGGTAGAAAAAACCTCCCACCCCCACTTTTTTTTTTCTTCCCCCCCCCCCCCTTTTTTTTTGACAGAAATCATTGTTGATCTGATAAGAAGTTTGTGGAGTATCCAGTTACAAACTGAGAATCCCCAGAGTCGGTGATTCATTAGTAGTTATCCTAGTGTTACAGGAAGTAAACAGCTTTTAGATGTGCATTTTGCATCTAATTATGTCACAGTCCACCGGCCTTCTCAAAGGTGTGTTGTTTTTCAGGGTAATACATTAAAGATAACAGATTTTACAACAACAGCTGGGAAAAAACAAAAATAGATAAGTCATGGAAGCTTTGTGAAAGAAGTCGGAGATCTTTGCTACACTGTGAAGACAACTGGGTGTCATTTGGGAGGATGTGAAACTCTATCCAGCAAAAGGTGGCTGTTAAAGCATGTCTATGTTTGTGGCTCATATTCTACTTTGTGGCTCATATTCTACTTCCAGAAGGGTCCTGAATCTTTGTTTTCGTGCTTCCCCACTAAACGATTAATTTCAGTTAATGCTGAATGACATTTTTCTGTCCTCAGATTCATTAAAACAAACTATTCTGAATTTGTATCACAGCACAACAAGGCAGAGCTGAGCCCAGTGGGATTTCTCCACTTAGAACTTCTAGTTTACTACTAGGGGTCAGAAACTGAATTGCTGTGTATTCAAACTTTTTTTTTTTTTTTTTTTTTAAATTACCCTGTGTTTCAGCCAAGTCAAGTTTATCAGCACTCAGGAAGTGTTTTCTCATTTTCTCTTTCAGAGTGGATGCCAATGCATTTTTTCTGCCATTATGCAGGGAGGCTTTACCTGTTGCCTATCTATCTCCTAATCCAGGCACTCATGTCTGTCACCCACATACTCGCACCCCAGCGTGGCAGCTGCCACGGCCCCACTTGTGACAAGTACATTGGGACCAGTACAGAGTGGGGGCAGTGTCTGAAATTGTGACACCAGCAATATACAGGGAAGAATTTGGGCCTACAGGGAAGAGTTTGGGCCTGCTGAACTCAGGTTATAAACCCCAAGGAGCTACAAGGATAAGCCAAGGACAGCAGAGCCTCCTGGTACACAGGCCAGTATGGTGGGAGGGGTGTTCCTGCAGGATTACTGGGATGGCACCGCCTGCCAAAACCTGTTGTGGTCTACCGATGCTGTGATTTTCACTTATTTTCAGAGATGCTAAAAACAGGACATCAATGCATTTTGGACACAAACAAGGACATTCCTGTGAATGCTGCCCAGGATGTATTTAAGTAGGAGATGACTGATCCCATTAGTCTGCTAAATCCCAGACTCAGGGGTGCAGAGAGCAGCATTCTTAAGAAACTGGCAATTTCATTCAGCTTTGCTTTAAAAATAAATGAAATTAATAGTCTAAGGTACGTTTAGGCAAATCATAATTTGATAATGAGTGAAAGAAAGGGTTTTGCTGAAGTAGATTTCCTCCCTGCCATATCTTCCAGAATTGTTTTTACCAATTTTCCAGAAAAAAAAATATTTGCTTTATAATTTTAAAGTACTTTACATCCCTTTTTAATTTAAAATGGTGCTCTTCTGTTATTTTGCTCCCTGTCACAAAAGAAACCATGACACTACCATTTGTTGTTCCTGCCCAGCTCAAGGCTGTGCTGTCAGACTGCCTGTCCTCTCTTCTGCTCTTTTTAACACTGCCAGCCACCTCCTACACAGCAGCAGCATGAAATATCTCCCTGCTTTTCCCCATTTGTAATGATGGGTAGCAAAGTGAAGCTCCATCATCTACCAGTCCACACACCATCATTTCTGCTGACAGGTGGAAGAACAGGTAATGCTGTGGTGCCCTTGACTTCCCAGCAGCACGTACACATTCACAGCAGCTTTTTCCTTGATGTTCTACCACGCTTCTCTGCCATCACCTCCTTCCATGTCACAATAATCACCTTGTACTCACTAAAAGCAAGGATAGATGTCTGGATAAATGTGCTTGTTCCCAGCTTCTCCTGGACCAGGAAGCAACGGCTGGGAGTGGAATTACAGGGTGCAGCTGAGGGATGGTCACAAGCCCAATAGTCACTTGGGCTTTTGCCTTTGATTCCTACCTCAAGCACCTACAATGCTATCATGCCACAAACTAAAAACAACACAAATGCACAGGGAACACAGCTGCTTTTCCTTTTTTTTTTTTTTTTTTTTTTTTTTTTTCCCAGTGTGTTTTTTCTGTTTCTTTCAAGGAAAATCGAGACAGATGACACTGCCTCCATCAGCACACTGGCCTAACAAGTCATATCCTTCCCTCCACTCCACTCACAGAAACGTTAGGAAGCTGATCTTCCTTTGGGACTTCTATTTGTCCCTCAAACTTGGTTGAAATTGGCTAGTCTTGCAGTGCATAGAAGATGAGGGAGATGGGCACACAAACATACATGGTAGGAGTACAATCACCACACATCCCCAGGGAATGGCAGCCTCCTTCCTCACACAGTGCTACCAGCTTCAGCTATTCCCACTTCTTGCAGCATATGCCCCAGTTCCTCCCACCTACAAAAGGGAAGTTAAATTTTCCTTCCTCATGTGGGCAGGACATCGCTAAGATCTTCAGACTGATTAGTGATGCTATACAAGGCCATATTACTCCTCCTCTGCAGCTGGATCCTACACCATGAATGCATGAGACCTGAATTTAAACAATGTAGGTGTTTTCTTTTGCTTTGTTAAGTCAGCATTTGAGTAACGCAAAGTGAATTAATTTGTTTGAACTCAAGGCTAGAATAGTGGTTATATTTCTAAGAAACTACAAAATGAAGGCATTTTAGAATGCTTTTAAAGAGAAATGTAAAAGCCCTGCTGGCAATGACAAAACAAAGTTTGAGCTTAGAATGGAAAATGGATGGGTTGTAAATAACACTGATGTTAAAACCTCAATTGATTCAGTTCCACAGTTAATCTATTATATTCTTCCAATGGAATTTGTTTTACTTGAAAGGGATTATATGAAATCATAACCTTTATTAACTTTGAGTGACTTTTTTTTTTTTTTTAGTAACCAGATGTTTAGTTAGAGCTGATAAAGCATGAAAACCTGCATTCCTCACAGCTTGCTTTGCATGAGTGTGTTGGGTAATGATGACAAATATTAAGGTACAACATTGCTCTTCCTTGCTGACATAGCAGTGACTAATGTGCTTATCAGATTCATCTGGGAACTGGAATGCCACAAGAAGAAGAAATATGAATAAGTACAAAATGAGCCTAATGGATCCTGAGCGTATTTATAGCTCAGAAGAGACTAAAAAATAAAATATGAACAAATTTGAAGAGAACACATACTGCCATTCTGTGGGGTGAAGGAGGCATCACATGGCTTTTGAGTAGACATGACTGTTATCCAGACTGTATATGAAGATAAAAATAAAGCTACAGTTGCTCACAAATGCTGAAGGAGCTCCATTCCTTATACACGACTGCAAAACTCAGATAAGAGATGAGTTTCTCTGTAGAGGACATGGTCCAGGACATCCAGCTGTGCCTGTGAACATTTGAGTGTAGTTAACAGGCTTACACAAATTAACTTCCAAGTGGGATTTTTACAAGTATGAGGGGAGATAATGTTTTTTGTTAGTGTTTCACTGTGAAATTTTCAACCATGCTTGGAACCCAAAAGCCTCTGCTCGTTATGGAGAAGTGTGTCATAGCGCTGGCACAAACTGGCTGCTCAGGATAAGTAACTCATACCCTAGTGTAAGAGAGCAATCGTCCAGTCCTCGTATGTGCTGAGCACTGGGATCAGCATTTCTTTGAATAATGAGTTCTACATCTTCTAACAAATGGAAAATGTAACTCAAGCTTTAAGAAATCAATGAAAATGTAGAAGGAAACATCAAGGGTTTTCTTAGCTGAACTTTTTATAAACAGATTAATCATTTCCAGAAATAGAAAATGTCATTCAGATCATCTTGTTTGACACAAGGTCAGCTTTCTGCAAATAAGGCTAGTGGTATGTCAGATGAGAAGATAAAACAACAGCTTCACATTATGTGAGCCCAAGGTGCAGTTACCTGTGGAGGGATTTCATTTCATTCTTTTCAGTACTCTGCCCAACCCTCCTAGGAACTGAATTGAGAAATGGAGTTTTGTTACTGCTGTTTTTAAGGGGTGTTAAAAATATTTGCTACAAAGTTCAGAGAAGGG